>NC_133753.1:139213215-139393215 GCF_036562045.2 Rhinolophus sinicus | reverse complement strand
GTGTGTGTGTGTGTGTGTGTATGTGCATGTTATGTGAAGGAATAAGGAAAGTTTTTGGTGGATTTAATTAAAAGTTTTTGATGGATTAACATATTTAATTATTGTTAATATTTTATTAATTTCTGTGAGTTGCTATTTGAAGATATATTTTTAAAGATAACACAACAATCAGCGAACAAATTTAATATACTTTTTTGACATGCTTAAGTTTTCTTAATTTATTTTTACCCAATATTACAGTTTCTGTTAATCAATCTTCCAGAAGAATTTAAATCTCAATGAAGTATTGAACCCAATTTATAATTTATGCTATTTATTATTGTGGCAACACATCTTAGGGGTATTGCCTGGGCACGTATAAAGAACAGAATCCTTTGGTAAAAAGGATTAGACACAGATCTGTTGTTTTTTTTTTTTTACATACTCTTGTATTGCTGATTTTTCATTGGCATTTGGGAAGCTTCTAGAATAAAAAAGTAAAATTGATTTAGTATTTAGAATACACTAGAGATTATGTTAGAAACAGTAGGCATTGTGTCCTATCTTTACAATAACTCTGTGAGGAAAGTATTACTCCTCGTTATCATATACAGAAACTGAAGCTTTGGAATAGTAAATTACTTACCCAGGGCCACACATGAAATTGAGCTCATGTGTGAACCATGTCAGTGAGAAATTAAGGTTACGCTGTGCCATTATTTACAGTTTTGTTTTGAAAAAGGTAAGATATCAGGCATACTAGGGATATCCTGAAGAAAGCTGGACTAAAAGAAGCAATGTTACCTGGAGAAAGGGCTCAACATAAAGAGAATCGGACAAAGTGAGCCCAGGGTCAAGGCCTATACCTCAGAGGGAAATGTTAGTTCTTATACAGCATTTGGGGACAGCAGAGCTCATCATGACCTACCATCTCTTTGACATTTGTAGGTTATTAGGAAATGGCTTTGTCTATGGATTATAAAGGCTACAAATCTTTGGGATTAAAGCCACTTTGCTGTCGGACAGCCTTGATAAAATGTAATCCAAAAAGACAGAGAGTGCTGCTTCTCACTCTGAGGTGGCATTGATAATGATTTTTCAGGTCAAATAACATCAAGTTAGCTTCAGCAATTGCTTGTTAATTACCACTGAAGTATCTGGCCCAGAGCTATACCTCTCAGTTCTAGCTTTTCTTTCTGGAGGCAACAGTATCCAAAGAAGAGCTTGATTTATCCAGGCAAGTTAAGAGGCAAAAAAAAAAAAAAAAAAAAAAAAAAGAAGAAGAAGATTAAAGAGGAAAAACTCAGGAAAGAGAAGCGTACCTCCAAGTCAAATAAATAAGAAGACTACAGAGATTTGGGGTATTAATGTAAGTTGCCTCCATTGGTACACAAAAGCATGTGAAAACTTGAGGAGGTGGGATTTATATTTTTAGTGCTTGTTGTCAGAGTACATTCTTCCACAGATACTTTATGACAATTTTAGTAGGCGGGAGATATGGAAGGTGGACCTCTTGTTTACACACGGTAGTGACTAGCATGTAAGAAGGAGGCCAAAGTAGTGGCTAGTCTTTAGCATTAGTATTACTAGGAATAGAAGATGTTTTTTTTCCTTCCAGGATTTTATATACAAAGTTTTGAGTACATACACTGTTTTCCCAGAAAAAATAAATAAGAAAGAGGGAAGAAACAAAAAATAACAGGGTAGCTAGGGACAGGAGAAAAGAAAAAAAAGAATGTATTCACTCAGTTGTTTAGAGCCCTAATTTAATGTGACCATTTCCTACAGAGGTTTCAATTCAACATTTCCCACTTGTAAGTTTTTCTGTCTGTTTTTGTTGTTGTTGTTGTTTGTTTGTTTTGTTTCTTTTCTTTTTTTACTTTTAATTACTGGAAAAGCTATATCCATTTAAGATCTTCTTACAGTTCTTTGTGGTATCCATGAGCTCATATTTCTTATGTGATACAATACTTTCTCATATAGAATGCTAAAGATGGTGATAGCAAAATAATGGTTCACTATTCCCAGGTAGACATGTTGACAAGTTCTCATTTGGACAGGTTTTGCTGAGTTAAAGTGTTTTCCAGGCAGTTCTGATTTTTAATTCAAACACAATTGTGAAAATAAAAGAATAAATGTATAAAAGAAGTAATAGAATTGAACTTAACAGGAAAAATATCTTGAAAGATGGTGCCTTCATGTTTATTTTTGAAGAAAACCATGCTGTCACAGTATAATTATAATGGAAGCTTAGTTGTTCTGTGCTATTTAGTACTTCTACTGCGATCCTCTCTGCCATTTGCTCCTCATTCAGACTGAGCTCATCTAGAACCCTAAACATGGCAAAATATGTCTTGTGATTATACATAAATTTTTCAAGTGTCTGTTGGTATGTGTGCATTTATATTTGGTGGAAATAAGTCATAAAAGTTTTAATCAGATAAACTCATTGTGCCAATACAGTATCTCTTCTTATAGTCTACTGCTATAATAGCTAACCCCAATTTAATTTTTATAAAAATTAATCAATAAATATGTAATTGACACAGAAACTCCTGAGGGGAAAGACACTCTTAGTAGCAAATTGATATTAGCCTCTCTCATAGACATTTTTTTTTTATATATACATTCCTGTTAACTCTGATTTGTCTTCACAGTGTCTTTGTCTTTCAAAGGATTCAGGAATCACCCCAACTACAGTGGGTGAATCTTGATTTTTGTCTAAACCATTAAAAGTGACTTCATTCTTCTTACCAAGTGATTGATTAGAGATTGGATCTTGACACAATTTTAATCTGTGACGGTTTGGGTTAAAATCCCAAGCATGGTTCAGCAGAAAGTTGGAAAGAACTTGTGTCATTGATGTTACTGACCTATTAAAAAAACAAAACTGAAAAAAAACTGGAGAAATTTTTGTGATATAATAAACCACTTACTATTTAAGCAATTTTTGAATTGAGTACTCAGTTGCTAACAATTGAAATTATTCTAGGTGATGGAGTCCTTTTACATAAAAGCTTACAACAAAACATATTGTAGTAACTTGATTTGAGTATCCAAGTCTAGTTAGAGAAAGATTCATGTGAGAGTTGAAGCTGAGGAAGGCAAGTTGGAATTGGACTACAAGGGGTTTTAAGCAATCAACCTATGTCATGTAGAAAAATGGGAAGTAGTGTCTTACTGACATTGATCTTGATCTTTTAGCAATATGTATAATCTGTTGGAGGAGAAAGATGCTAAAAACAGAGCAATCAATTATGACTCCTAGTATGAAGCAAGGAAGGCTAGAATGGGTGTAATGATGAAAAGGAAGGTCATGTGAGAGAACTTTGAAAAACAATTGATGTACTTAGTGACTGAATACAGAGGATGAAAACATGAATGCGACAATGATTGCTCTGATCTTTCAGGCCTGAGTAAATGAAAGAAAGAACCCATTAATTGAAAATAGGTCAATTATTATAGGAAATAAACTTAATTTTAACAAATTGAAACTAAATTGAGTTGAAGTTAATAGTGGGGCATTCAACAGAAAATATCTATTAAGTTGCTGGAAATTCAGAACTGTCCATTAAGATGAGAATTTCAGATTGATTTGCATTGTATTTTTGGCTACAAAACAACTTTTGTTTTACATGCATAAACCACAGCTTTCTTTCTACATGTAGTATACATCTTAGAAGAATTCACATTTGGTTAGCAGGAATAGATTGATGAAACTCCTACATTTTAAATTTTAATTCCCATTTAATATATAGTAGCTAATTTGGTCTTAAGTAGGTGATAATAGCTATTGAACTCTTAAAATAGAAGCTGATTATTATGTCATTACAATGTGACTTTTTAAAAAAACTCCTAGACAGTATAGCAATGGAGAAAGATATATTGAAGACAAAGGTTTCAGTTTTGTGTGGGGTGTGTGTGTGTGTAATCATTGTGACTCAGCCACATGAGAAAAAAAGCACCCAGTTTTATTAGCCTGGTAAATTGAATAACTGCTTTTATTTTTAATATATAAGCTGTTCCTGTGAATATCTGAAAGCATCTCTTAAATATTTATTTTCCTGTAAGTTAAAAAGCAACCTAAAATATTTTAACTTTTTGAAAGTGCTTACTTTTAATATTCTGGAACTAATTGGTGAGAGTCAGGGGTTGGAGCCTATTCCACATATAATTCATAAATCTGCATATATACTTTTGTATTCTTTGTTTATTTAAATATCCCCTCCTATTGAGAGCCATGAAAGAATGGTTATTTATTTTGGTATCATTAGGGTCTAGATCAATGTTTGGTAAGTTTTAGGTACTCAAAAGTATTGCTGAATAAATAGCTTAAGAAATTTCTGAATTTCTATATCTCTGAATGGTTACAATATACTATCTATATTTGTAATGTTTTCACATATACACATGCCTATCTTTAATTTTAAAATTCTCAGTGGAAATAGTGCGTATATAAACTTCCTTTTTCTAGTGTGAAAAATGAAACCTTGAGAGAGTAAGAAAAATAATTGTTTATATTATGAAACTAGTGTGTAACAGTGATTATAAGTAAAACTTCCTGTGTCAGTTGATTGTCCATATATTTGGGACATGAGGAAATAAAATCATTTAAGAAAAAAAATTATCATAGCCTAGAAATTTGCGTTCTCTCACCTATTCTTGTTTAGAAATACTGTGGGCCTTTGGCCAGTATCCAGAAAATGAGATGGACGTTTAGAGGATGGTGTCTATTTCAAATTGCTGCTTCTTAAAGTGAAACATAGTTCTTTTGGAATTTATTTAGATTATCTTTCTTTATCTAACTCTATTCAAAGCTGAAAGTATTGCAGTCAGATTTAGCTATTTCTGCTTTTGTAAGCTTGTTCTGATTTTCCTTTTGTCAAATTATATATATATATATATATATATATATATATATATATATATTCCTCCATTTATGCAAGCTTTACATTTGAAAGCACTTCTTTATCTATTATCTCATTTTATTTTTACAACAACCATCTGTGCTGCATAGGAAGTTACTATGATTACTGTTTTACAGCTGGAGAAAATAACCCTAAAGAAAGTTAAGTGAGTTGTTCAATATCACATAATTAATTATTAGAGGAGCCACAGAACTAAAACGTAGGTGTTTTAAATCTCAGCCTAAGATCATTCTCTTTAGATTATACTGTATGCCTTTTCTTATTCATAGTGCAATTAATTTATTATTTCTGCATGAAATATACAAAATATTTTATCAAATATTTTATTAATGACTAAGCATTTTTGGATTCACACAGTAATCATTTGATTTTAGAATGTTCTTGTTTATAAAATGAAGCATTTCACTTTACTTTCATGCTATTTATCCAACGAATGTCTTGAGATTCTAGTATACACTAGGCATTTTTCTAAGCAATATTTTTATCATGATGATAAAAATCAATTAATTCTTTTTAGAAAATTAGTGCATCTTAACTCAGCTAAAAGGAAATATTATGTGCAACTTTGGAGTTGAGAATAAGTAATTTGGAGCTTCTGGTTTGTACTATATTCTTGTTTGCACTAGTATGAAAACATAGGAGTTGGGAAGTCCGAATATCATTTTGACATATACCAAAAATTACATTCTGTGGTGATAAAGCTATATGAATACAAAGTAACCTTATAACAATCAAATGAAGTAAATTAATGTTTTGTTTATCTTTCATCACAGGAATAAAGCATTCACATAGTAGAAATTTTCAGACTACTGAATATCAACTTTTCAGGTACCAAAGTGCTAACAATGTAGATGAAAATATTTCTAAAATCTAATATAATTTTATTTATTTCTTAGTATTTAATTAAATTTAAGTTTTTGATGACTCAACCTTATCTTCATGCTTATATTTGTTTCAATTGCTATAGTGAGTAGTTCTAAGGCACGGGGTACCTGGTGGGTCTCTTGCCTTTACTTTCTCCTCCTTTTTCTTTTGTTTTTTTTTTTAAGACTTTTTTTTTAATTGAAATTTATTGGACTAACAATGGTTAGTAAAGTTGCATAGGTTTCAAGTGTACAAGTCTGTAATACATCATCTATATATCACATTGTGTGTTCACTACCCAGAGTCAGTTTTCCTGCTATCACCATATATTTGACCCCACTTACCCTCATCTACCATCCCCCTCCCCCCTTACCCTCTGGTAACCACTAAACTATTGTCTATGTCTGTGAGATTTTGTTTCTTTGTTTGTTCGTCTTGTTCCTTTGTTGCTTTCAAACTAAAATCTTCTGCACAGCAAAAGAAACCATCAACAAAATAAAGAGACAACCAACCGAATTGGAGAAGATATCTGCAAACAACGCCTCCAATAAGAGGATAATATTCAAAATATGTAAGGAACTCATACAACTCTACAACACAAAATCCAGTTAAAAAATGGGCAGAAGACCTGAATAGACAATTCTCTAAAGAGGATATACAAATGGCCAATAGACATATGAAAAGATGTTTCACATCACTAATTATCAGAGAAATGCAAATAAACACCACAATGAGACATCGCCTCACTCCAGTTAGAATGGCTATCATCAACAAGACAAATAGTAACAAGTGTTGGAGAGGCTGTGGAGAAAAAGGAACCGTCATACACTGTTGGTGGGAATGCAGGTTTGTGCAGCCGCTATGGAAGGCATATGGTATTCTTGTATGAATTTTTGTATTTTTGTGGTATCTGTCGTAACATCTCCCGTTTCATTTCTGATTTTGTTTATTTGTGTCTTCTCTTACCTTAGTGAGTCTAGCCAGGGGTTTGTCAATTTTATTAATCTTTTCAAAGAACCAACTCTTTGTTGCATTAATTTTTTTCCATTGATTTTTTTGTCTCTATTTCATTTAGTTCTGCTCTAGTTTTTCTTATTTCCTTCCTTCTGCTGACTTTGGGCTTCATTTGTTCTTCTTTTTCTAGTTCTTCAAGATGTAATGGTAGGTTGTTTATTTGGGATGTTTCTTGTTTCTTAAACAAGATAGGCCTACAGTGATGTAAACTTCCCTCTTATTACTGCTTTCACTGCATCCCAATTATTTTGATAGGATGTATTTTCATTCTCATTTGTTTCTATGTATCTTTTGATCTTTCCTTTTCTTTCTTTTTTGATCCCGTCATTCTTCAGTAGCGTGTTGTTTAATCTCAACATATTTGTGGCTTTTCCAGCTTTTTGCAGTATCTTCCATTTCAAAGCACTGTGGTCGGAGAATATGCTTGGTTTGATTTCAAACTTATTAAATTTCTTGAGACTAGTTTTGTATCCCAACATATGGTCTATCCTTGAGAATTTTCCATGTGCAATAGAGAGTATATAATCTGGTGTTCTGGGATGAAAGGCTCTGTAAATATTGATTATGTCCATTTGATCAAATGTGTCATTTAAAGCTGAAATTTCCTTATTAATTTTCTGTTTGGATGATCTATCCATAGCTGTTGTTGGTGAACTTAGGCCTCTTATTATAATTGTGTTTTTGTCAGTTTCTCCCTTTAGTTCTGTTAGTAATTGCTTTATGTATTTTGGTGCTCCCTGATAACTGTTAAGTTTTCTTGATGTATTTTCCCCTTTATCATTATGAAATGTCCATTTTTGTCTCTTGTTACCTTTTATATCTTTAAGTCTGTTTTTTTCAGCTATAAGTGTGGATACACCTGTTTTTCTCTGGATACCATTTTCTGGGAGTACGGATTTCCACCCTTTTGCTTTGAGTCTACAAGTATATTTGTACTTGCCCCTGAGATGAGTCTCTTGAAGGTAGCATATGGTTGGGTTTTGTTTTTTCATCATATCTGCTACTCTTTGCCTTTGTATTGGTGATTTCAATCCATTTACGTTAAGGGTGATACTGATATATGAGGATTTCCTATAGATATTGTATCTTTTGTTTTCTGGTAGCTCATTTTCTCTATTGCTTTTTGCCCTTGTGTTTCTTTTTCTTATTTTAGTTTGGTGGTGTTCTATGACTTTTTCCCTCTATTTCCCTTTTATGTTGTGTCTCAGTTGCAGATTTTTTGTTTGTGTGCTTACCATTAAGTTTATGTAAAAGAAAGCTTCATATATACAATGGTCCTTTTTTATTTTCCTTTTCTTTTCTTTTTTTTTACAATAGTCCTTTTTCTTACACATGCATCTTAGTTCCATTCCCCTTTGCAAATTCAGACCTTTATCCTCCTCCCCTTTTGTATTTTTGCTATTACAAATTATCCCTATTTATGCTGTGAGTTCATTTCTGAGTTGCAGTAACTATTGTCCTTCTCTCTCCCTCTCTCTCTCTCTCTCTCTGTCTCCCTTCTTTAACCTTTATGTTATATTTAAGTGTATAGTGCCCTGCTCTGAGTGAGAGTTTCCATTTTCTGCTTCTATCTGTCTGTTAGTAATCTTACTCATAGTTTTGTGTCTTTTTGTTTCTGGTAGAATAACCCCCTTCAGTATTTCCTGTAATGCAGGAAAATTCCCTCACTTTCTGTTTGTCTGGAAAAGTCTTTATTATGCCTTCATATCTAAAGGATAACTTTGCTGGATATGCAATTCTTGGCTTGTATTTTTTTTCCGATAGTTTGGATATTTGATTCCACTTCATCCTAGCTTATAGAGTTTCTGCTGAAAAATCTGTTAATAATCTAATGGAAATTCCTTTATAGACTACCGTCTTCTTTTCCCTGGCTGTCTTGGGGGTTCTTTATTGTCATTAATTTTTGACTGTTTTAATATAATGTGCATTGGAGAGGGCATTTTTTGATCAAAATAGTTAATGTATTCTGTTTATTGTTTTGGATTCAAGGATCCAGTTATTTTCCTAGGTTTGGGAAATTCTCATTACTATTTATTTGAGTAAGTTCTCTGTTCCCCTCTCCCTCTCTTTTCCTTCTAGTATACCCATTATTCTTACATTGTTCTTTCTGATGGAGTCAGATAGTTCTTGTAGAATTCTTTCTTTCTTTCTCTCTCTTTCTTTCTTTCTTTCTTTCTTTCTTCCTTCCTTTCTTCCTTTCTTCCTTTCTTCCTTTCTTCCTTTCTTCCTTTCTTCCTTTCTTTCTTTTCTTTTCTTTCAAGTGTCTCTCTTCTGCCATCTGTGTCATTTCCAGGTTTCTGTCTTTGATATCATTAATTCTTTCTTCCATCTAGTCAGTTCTTTCCTAAGCTTGCTATTTCATTCTTCATTTATTTTATTGAGTTCTTCAACTCCAGAATTTCTATTTGGTTCTTTGTTAAATTTTCAATATCTTTGGTATTCATTTTGTTCACTGATTTTTTTTTTTTTAATGCATTAAACTGCCTATCTGAGTTTTCTTGCATCTCAATGAATTTTTTCAGAACTGCAATTTTGAATTCTGTGTCATTTCAGTCACATATTCCCATGTCTTTTAAGTTTATTTTCTGGAGATTTTTCATTTTCTTTCTGAGCTACCTTGTTACCTAGGTTGTTGATGGTATGTGATGTATTCTTTCACTACCTAGGCATCTATGGTAGTGAACTCTGAAGCAGGTTAATAAGTCTTTCTTTTGCTTTCTAGTAGTGGCACTGCAGCACAAGTGTTTTATTTTCTTTTGCACTGCTCTGGCTTCTTGGATTTCTCTTGGGTGATGGAAATGCCTTTTATACTTTGGAGAGGTGGGTGTCTCCTCTGTGACCAGGTCATGTCCATCTCAGGGTACCATCCCCATGGAAGATTGTAGTGGGTGACAGGGTTCTGAGCTCCTGAAATGCCAGTGCTGTCCTGCAGTCAGATGCAGTGCTGTATTGCCTAACTGTCCCAGGTACCCCTTCAGGGATCACCCATTAAAATTGGGGGCAGGGTGCGCTGGGAGAGATTCCCTGTGTATTTGTGGCTTTGTTTTCCTCCCAGTAATGGTGACTACCAGACTTTAGCTGCCTCACCTCTGTATCTCTACCCCTGTCACTGGGATTAGCCACAGTGTGCATCTGCCAATCAAGAACTATCTCTCCAGTTCTCAGGGTTGTAGGTAGTCCACTCTGTAACCTGACACTCACTGTTACAATTTCTTCTAGAGTCTGTTGCTACCTCTGGAACGGTACAGGGAGACAAGCTCTCCAAGGGTGGGGGGAGATGGGCAGGCTCTATTGCTTTGTTTTCTGTCTGGCTGAGAGGGCTGTTAGACTGCAGTTGTAGTACTTCTGCATTCGGTTTCTGCCCCAGTCACTGGGTTCAGCCATATTATATGTTGATCACTCAGGCAGGAATACTCAGGGCCACAGAGAGTGCACCTGCAGTCTCAGTCCTCTCCTCTCCTGGGACTGTAGTAAGCTCTGGGATGCTCCTGCAGCCCCAATCTCTGCACTCCTCCCTGTCCTCCTCCCCTGTTCACCCCAATTCACCCACCTTCGTATGTTTCCATGTGCAGATCTCTCAGACATGTTTGTGTGTTGCACAGGGAATCCTTTGTTGAAGTACAGCTGTTCAACTTGTTGTAACTTCACTGGGCGACACCAGGGGACCCCTCACACTGCCATGCTTCTGATGTCAATTGATATGCAATATTTTAAATTCAGTTCAAAATATTCTATAATTTCTGCTGTGAAATATAGTTAGCTTCATGTGTAATTTGAAATGTATTGTTTGATTTCTAAACATTTGCTGATTTTTTTAGATAGGTTTTTAAAAATTTATTTCTAGCTCATCATTATGTTCTAAATATTATGTATATATAATTTAAATATTTATTGAGACGAGTTTTATGGCCTGGCACATATTAAATTTTGTATATAGTTCATGTGCATTAGAAAAGAAAGTGCATTCTTAGTTATTAGAAACACAGATTTGGAGATTTAAATAAGGTTGACTTTATTAATCCTGTTGTTCAAATTTTATACATCTTTACAGATTCTGTGTGTTTTTGTTTCAGTAGTTACAAAGATTGAAGTTTAATTTTTTTAAACTATGATTTTGTATTAGTCTTCTCCTTGTTCTATCAGTTTTTTTTCTCTATATGTTTTGATGCTATTTACTAACTAAAAAACTTTTAATACTGTTATATGTCTCTATTAGCTCAAACCTTTATCATTTAAAAAAATCCCACTTTCTCTCTGGTAATATTTGATGATTGTTAAGAAAAAAATATTTGCGAATCACATATCTGATAAACGTATTAGAGCATATAAAGAACTTTCAAAACCTAAAAATATACAAACCAATTAAAAAGGGCAAGATATTTGAATATGCACTTATTTTTTGTGTGTGTGTGTAACATAAAATTTAACATTTTAACTCTCTTTGTGTGTACAATTTAGTGGCACATTTTTAGTGGCACAAAGTACTTTCACATTGTTGCGTGACCGTCACACTATCCAGCGTCAGAATTTTTTCATTAACCCAAAATAATATTCCTTTTATTTTTAAAGGATGACAAGATGAACATTTACTTTTGTTTTCTTTTTTTAAAATCTAGGACTTTATAGCTGTGGTTACAGAGTTATTTTATTGTTATTATTATTATTATTATTATTATTATTATTTTTGGTCAAACTTGATTTCTGATTAGATCCCTTAAAAATAATTTCCAGCTCTTCACAATTAACCCAACATTTTTTTATCACACTTTTTAGGCATGTGCAAATTTTAAACAAGGGGTAAACTAACTTAATTATAGCTAAAAAGCCAAAAAATCATAAATTAAAATAAAAAAATATAAAACCAATATAATTCAAATGAAACCATTAACTTAAATAATACTAATATTTTTTAATTCAAATAATTACTTGCAATTTTAATATGATACTGACTGCTGTGACAAATTATTTTGAGGGTGATAATCTCAGATTACCAGATACAGTATAAAGATTTTGTTCTCAATTTTAACTATTGTTAATGTGTTAGCTTCAATGGCTTTGCTTATAGCAATATTTCTCAGGCTTAGTGGAATACCAAAGTAAAGCAGGGAGTTTTTCAGTATATTAATGACTAGACCTCACCACCGAAGATTCTGTGTAATTGCTCTGGGATGTGACCTGAGCATTGGAATGTCTTAAATCTCCACTGGTGAACCTAGTATCAGTCAAGGTATCCAGTCAAAGTTAGGGACTGTAAGCACATACATTGTTCACATATTAATTCTAACTAGTAGTTTCTTATTAGACTTTAATTAAGGTTGCATTACTTGGAGCTATCAGTAGAGAATACCAGATATAATGCAAAACTGAACATTTCATGGTAATACTGGTTATACGTTTAATCCAAAATATGCTCATATTAATTTTTTTAAAAATAGTTTTATCATAAGGAAAACACAAGACAAAAATTTTAAAGAGAAACTATCTACCCCTAAGAAAATGTATGAGGACAAATAAAGGTGTACAGATCCTCACTTGAATAGTGTTCCCAAATTACTTAGCTTTATGTAAGAATGAAAAAATAAGCTACCTCATTTGTTCTCAGCCATAACTGCCTACATTAAAAACATCTGGTTAAGTATTGTTTTTTAATTTTTTTTATTGAGGTGTAATTGACATTGTTTTATTTTTTTTACACCCATCCCATGTCCCAACTGAGAAGAACTGAATTCCTGGAAATAAGAATAAAACATCAATATCTTTACAAGTTTTCTAGGTGATTCTTGTGTGCAGCAGTGCTGTGACTCATTGGAACAAACTATTATTTACAAAATATATAAGCCAAATTGGAAATTTAAAGAAAAATATAAATTCATTTTTTTTATTTTATATAATTTTAAATAACATTTATAAATCAATTATAAAAAATCTAATTTTTATAATCATAAGAACATATAAATGCTCTTACATGTTTAAATGCTTTCACATTTATTAAAAAAAAGAAACTAGAAGTTGGTAGCTACATTTCACCTATCACTTACTGTCTATTTAAGCTATTAGCATGGGGCAAAGTTAACTTGAACTCTTTAAAAGATTTTGTTTCCCCCTAGGAGAGAGAAATGGCAAAAAAAGATTGACAAATTATACAAGAAGATTTCTGTAAAGCTAAAATGTGGTACAATGAAATGGAAAGTAAATAACATTGTGCACTGTAAGATTTTGAATAAAATTATCTGAAAATTACCTAGAAAGTTCAGAAAAAAATAATGGGATAGTTTTAGTGACATTTCATTCAGTAGCCATTTCCTGAAGTGTTCTTAGTAATACTTCGCATATTTCATAGATATATGACTAGCAAAGATAATGTCAAAACATCCATAAATATGTGATGAAGTCAGGTTTAATTTTATGAAGGCTTTCAGTAAAATCACATTGAAAAACTCAACTATTCTTACTGGAAGTCTAAGACATCTGGAATTGTATCTGAAATTTTTGTACAAGGAATTGTATTATTATTATTATTTGCAGAAAACATTATATATGTCTAATACTGAGGAATTTTTTTCATTCTGTGGCATATATTTATTACCTACTACCTATAGGGCCCTATGCTAGGAGCTGGGGAGTTATAAGGGTTGGTAAAATTTATTAACATTTATGGTACTTTTTGGAGCAATGGACAAATCAGCCAGCAATTACTATTTAATGTAAGTGCTATAAATATTCTTATTATGATTAATAATAATAGCAGCTAAGAGCAAAGACCATGTGCTATATGCCAGACTCTATTCTAAGCATTGTGCATGTATTAACTCAGCTAATAATAGAACTCAGGTAATACAATGGGTGGATACCTATCTTATCCCTGTAATGCCAGAGAAGGCTTCCTGGAGAAGGTGGTGATCAAGCTTAGTCTTAAAGTATAAATAAGACCCGATCAAGAGAAAAAGCACTGGAGGGATAGTCTAAATAGAGATAATAGCATTTGCAAATATATAGATGCATAAGATAGCCTGACTTGTTCATTGAATTACAAATAATTTAGTATATTTGGAACGTTGGATATGTGAGAGAGGGGTGGGAAGAAAGGATAGAAAAATTCAAGAATCAGATCATGAAGACCTTATACATCATGTCAATGATATTGGACTCTCCAGAAAGTGAAAGGAAAATATTTAATAATTTTAAGAATTATATTAACATAACCAGAAGTTAATACTTTAAAATGACAACTATGGTGGTCATTCTAGTTAGTGTGGAGAATGGATAAGGAAGAGAAAGGTTGGAGTCAGTGACTTAAGAGACTATTACAATAGTTAAGGCAGGAGGTGATAGCCTGGGCTTCAAGCAGTGTGAAGGGGATTAAGACAGGTGATAAAGCTGATTGATATAAATAGGTAAAACAGGCAGGAATTGGTAATCAATTTTGTCATGAAAGAATGTGGTGGTTAATTTTATGTGTCAGTTTGGCTAGGCCATGGTACCCAGATATTTGGTCAAACATTATTCTGGATATTTCTGTGAAAGACATTTTTAAAGATGAGATTAATGTTTAAATCAATAGACTTCTAGTAAAAAAGGCTATTGTCCATAATGTGGGTGAGCCTCATCCAATCATTTGAAGTCCTTAATAGAAAAAAAGATTGATCTCTCCAGAGGAAGATGTAACTCTGCCGGCAAATAGCCTTTGGACTTGAATTACAACTCTTCTCTGGTTTCCTGCCTACCGGCCCACCCTGCAGATTTTGGACTTGCCAAGACACCAGAATCATGTGAGCCAATTCTTAAAATGAATCTCTTCATATATTGTACATTTTGTTGGTTCTGTTATCTGGAGAACCTTTATTAATACAGAAGGAATGTAAAAAAGGATTATTCCTGCATTTAATCCATTTTGAGTTAATTTTTGTTTATGGTTTAAGAAAGTAGTCTAGAGTCATTCTTTGGTGTCCAGTTTCCCAACACCATTTATTGAAGAGACTTTCATTTCTCCATTGTATGTTCTTAGGTCCTTTGTCATAAATTAGTTGTGCATGTTTGTGTGGGTTTATTTTTGGGCTCTCAATTCTGTTTCATTGATCTCTGTGTTTATTTTTCTGTCAACACCATACTGTTTTGATTATTATAGCTTTATAGTATAGTTTGAAATCAGGGAGTGATACCTCCAGCTTTATTCTTTTTTATAGGATTGCTTTGGCTGTTTGGGGTCTTTTGTGGTTCCATACAAATTTGAGGATTTTTTTTGTTGTTGTTCTATTTCTGTGAAAAATACCATTGGAATTTTTGATGCAGATTGCACTGAATCTATAGATTGTTTTAGGTTATATGGAAATTTTAACAATGTTAATACTTTTAATCCATGGGCACAGAATCTCTTTCCATTTCTCTGTCTTTTTCAATTTCATTTCACAATGTCTTTTAGTTTTTAGTGTATAGGCCTTTCACCTTGATTAAATATATTCACAGGTATTTTCTTGTGATTGTAAATGGCATTGTTTGCTTTATTTCTCTTTCTGATAGTTCTTTATTAATATATAGAAGCACAATACATTTTTGTACATTTGGTTTTGTACCCTGGAACTTTACTGTATTCACTTATTATTTCTAATAGCTCTTTGGTGAAGTCCTTAGGATACACACACACACACACACATACACACACACATACATATATATATATATTCATGTCATCCACAAATAGTCACAGTTTCACTTCTTCTTTTCTAATTTAGATGCCTTGTATTTTTTTTCTTGATTAACTTCTCTGGCTATAACTTCCAATACTATCTTGAATAAAAATTGCAAGAGTGGATATCCTTGTTTTGTTCCTGATGTTAGAAGAAAAGCTTTCAGTTTTTCACATTGAGTATGATGTTAGCTGTGGATTTGTCATATACAACCTTGATTATGTTGAAATATTTGCCTTTGTATTTATTTTATTGAGAGTTTTCATTATAATTGGATGTTGAATCTTGTTAAATGCTTTTTCTTTTCTATTGAGATGATTATGTAATTTTTATCTTTCATTTTGTTAATGTGGTATATCAAATTGGTTGACTTACAGATGTTGTTGAATCATCCTTGCATTCCTGAAATGAATCCCACTTGACCTTGGTGTATGATCATTTTAATGCATTGTTATATTTGGTTTCCTAATATTCTATTGAAGATTTTTCATTTACATTCATCAGAGATATTGGCCTGCAATTTTTTTTCTTCTACATTGTCTTTGTTTTACTGTATCAGAATAAATTTGGCCTCATAAAATGAATTAGGAAGCATTCCCTTCTCTTCAATTTTTTGGAAGAGTTTGAGAAGAATAGATATTAAACCTTCTTTGAATGTTTGGAAGAATTTAACAGTTGAGCCCTCTGGTCTTGGACTTTTATTTTTTGAAAGGTTTGATTGTTGTTTCAATTTCCTTATGAGTGATCTGTCTATTTAGGTTTTCTATATCTTCATGATCCATTCAAGGAAGGATATATGATTCTAACAATTTGTTCATTCTTCTGGGTGGTCCAAATGGGTAGCATATAAGAGCCTTGCATAATATTCTCTTATGATGCTTTTTATTTCTCTGATACCCATTGTATCTTCTCCGTTTTCATTTCTGATTTTATTTATTTGAAAGTTCTTTTTTTTCTTCTTTCTTTTTTTTTTTTTTAAGTTAACAGTTTTATCTGTGAAAAACAATAGGTGGTCTCATACAATCAGGAAGAGGAGAGGAAATCACATTTCTGAGGTACTCAGGCCTTATTTACTTATCACACAATTCGTTTTTTAAATAGTAGTTACTGATTTTCTGGACTGAACACCTATTTGGAGCCAGAACCCCTCCAAGCAGTGGGAATGACCAAATCAGGAGGTGGTTTGCAAGTGACAGGAAATCAGACCCAAGTGGAGCTGCCAATACCTGGGGACCTTGGGTCAATTATTCAGACGATCTGGGCCTCAGTTTCCTTGGTCACTGACAGACTCACTTGCTCTGAGCTCCAGTGCTGGGGCAGCAGCCTGAAAGGTGCTAGGGATACGTAGGGAAGAACCAAGCCACCTGGCCTCAGGCACATGACTGGAGAGGCAGCCCTGTCGGGACAGAGGAGTTGAAGGAAGCCACTGCACCTCACCTCCCAGCCAAGCTCTGTCTGTATTTTTCTTAAAGAGTCTAGCTAAAGGTTTGCCAATTTTATCTTTTCAAAGAATCAGCTCTTGTTTTCAATGATTTTTTTCCATTGTGTTTTTAGTTTTTATTTATTGTCATTGTGAATTTTATTTTTTTCTTCTTTCTTTTGACTTTGGGCTCCAATTGTTTTTCTTTTTCTACTTCCTTTAGGTGTAAGTTAGGTTATTTGATATTTTTCTTGTTTCTTGAGCTAAGGCTATATTGCTGTAAACTTCCCTTTTAGTACTTCTTTTGCTGCATCCTATTTTTTGGTATCTCATATGTTAATCTGTCTCCATGTATTTTTTAAATTTCTTCTTTGATTTCTTTATTGACCCAATAATTGTTCAGTAGCAGATTGTTTAATCTCCACATGTTTGATTTTCCCAGCTTTCTTTTACAGTTGATTTCTACTTTCATACCATTGTGATCAGAAAACATAGCTGATATAATTTCAATCTTCTTGAATTTATTGAGACTAGTTTTGCATCCCAACATATGGTTCTATCCTTGAGAATGTTCCGTGTGTGCTTGAGAAGAATGGATACTTTTTCTTTTGGATGGAATGTTCTATATATATATATCTATTAAGTCCACCTGGCTTAATGTGCCATTTAAGGCTGATGTTTCCTTGTTGATTTTCTGTCTATCTGATCTATCCATTGGTGTAAGTGGGATATTGGTGTAAGTGTAAGTCTCCTACCATTATTGTGCTACTGTCAGTTTCTATCTTTAATTCTGTTAATAATTACTTTATATATTTTGGTGCTTTAACTTGAGTGTATATATATTAATAAATGATATTTCTCCTTGATGAAATTTCCCCTTTATCATTATATAATGTCTCTTGTTACCTTTTTTGGCTTCAAGTCTATTTTATCTGATGTTAGTATGACTACACTTGCTTTTTTGGGGGTATCATTTGCTTGGAGTATCATGCCAAACCCTGTCACTTTGAGCCTTTGCTTGTTTTTCAAGCTGATATAAATCTTCTGAAGGCAGCATGTAGTTGGGTCTTATTTTTTAATCCATCCAGCTACTCTGTTCCTTTAGATTGGTGAATTCAGTTCATTTACATTAAGGGTTAATATTGATATATGAGGGCTTACAACGGCCATTTTATATTTTGTTTTCTGATTGTTCTATATCTCCATTGTTTCTTTTCCCTTGCACATTAGTCTGCTATTTTAGCTTGGTGGTTTTCTTTGACAGTTTTCTTCATTTTTCTCTCTTTTTTTTAATATTTCGTGATTTTTGTTTTGTGGTTGCTATGTGGTTTATATAAAATGTCTCATAGATAAAATTGTCCTTTTTCTTCTGACAGCATGTTATCTTCATTCGTCTATAGAAGTCCCATCCTTTTCCTTCTCCTGTTTTATGTTTCTGTTGTCACAAATTATCCCTTTTTATGTTGTATGCTTGTTACTAAACTGCAGTAACTATTGCAATTTTCTCATTCTGTCTATCAACTTACTCAAAGTTTTCTGTAGTCTTGCCTTTTTGTTTCAGGTAGAGGAGCTTCTTTCAACATTTCTTGTAAAGCAGGTCTTATGGCACTAAATTCCCTCAGCTTTTGCTTCTCTTAGAAAGCCTTTATTTCTCCTTCATATTTGATGATAGCTTTGCTGGACAGAGTATTCTTGGCTGGCAATTATTAATCTTTCAATATTTTGAATATGTCATCCATTATCTCCTGGCCTGTAGAGATTCTGCTGAGAAATCTGAGGATAGCCAGATGAGGTTCCTTTGTAGATTACTGTCATTTCTTCCCTGAATGCCTTGAGAATTCTTTCTTTATCTTTGACTTTTGACAGTTTACATATATGAGATCTGACAATTAAGTTCGTAAACTTGTTGCAATAATGTTGCTAATCTTTTTTGATATCAGAGAGATTATTCATTATGAATTTGTACCAACTGGACAAAAAGTTAACCAAGTTTACTATTTGGAGTGCTGAAAAGGATGCATGGAAAAGTTAGAGGACCTGAACTTTTTGCCAAAAATTCATAGCTCTTGGATCACAACAATGCACCAGCTCACAAGGCACTCACTGTCTGTGAGGGAGTTTTTAGCCAGTAAACAAATAACTGTATTGGAACATCCTCCCTACCCCCCTGATCACGCCCCCAATAACTTCTTTCTTTACCCCAAGATAAAGAAAATACTGAAAGGAAGACATTTTGATGACATTCAGGATATCAAGCATAATACGACGACAGCTCTGACAGCCATTCCAGTAAAAGAGTTCCAAAAGGGTGGACTAGGTGCTGGCATTAGTGCATTGCTTCCCAAAGGGAGTACTTTGAAGATGCCCCTAGTGATATTCAGCAATGAGGTATATAGCACTTTTTTCTAGAATGAGTTTATGAACTTAATTGTCAAAACTTGCATACCAGTATTTTGCATAAATTGCTTAAATTTGACAAAATTAAACTCTGAATACTCGTTTTTGTAATTATACTTCAAATGTATGCACATTTACTGTTATTCAAAAATTATAGGTTTCTAGGTTATGAGAGTGGATCATTGATTGCAAATTTTATAGATAATTGTGAAGTAATTTTTTTCAAGTAGCATTTTCTTTAAAATTGCTATATAATATGGTAGACTTAGACTGTATTACTTTTTATTGATAACACCCAATATTTTCAATGTAAACACTTCAGAAAATCACTTATTGGAGGAAAGAGATACTGAATTTCTCTGTACTAATAAGAAAGATAATAGGCATCACATACCATTTCCTAACACTAATAGTTATAATGTAAAATTTCTTCTTTCAGGCCTATGCAGAAAAGATGGGACATTCCTTTTAAAATAAGAATCCCATCAATTTTCAAATCACCAGATATTTTTTGACAAAGCTCTTCAATGGTTCCTAGTTTCCAAATTTCTATAAATTTTCTCTTAGTATCTAAAGTTTATATTACCTGGATTTTATTTCTTACAGAGCTCCCAAATACCTGAATATACTCCTCTCTTTTAATGTATTTCATAACTATTGTTATGGTAAATCCAAATTTACTTTGTTTAATCTATTTATCCATAAAAGTTTCCAAAGGATTCAATTTTAAAAGCAGTCTTATTTTTCTTCTATACTGACTTATATTTTAAGCAAATTGTGTATTACTCATGTCTTGAAGATAATGTTCTCAGTTTGCTGCTTTATTTAGAGAATTAAATATATCTAATTCTCTCAATTTTTTATTTCAATTGAATTTTATTAAAATTTTTAAACACAATTTGATACTTCCAAATACCCTTTAAAATAGATGTAACTTTTAGAAGTCTTTATGTTAATTAATCTTTAGTGGGTTTTCAAAAAGTTGTGCTTTTAAGTTTAGGGAAATATATTTTTAAAAACCACACCAGAAGGAGCAAATTTAATGCTATTATAATGCCTCTAGAGGGCAGTGTTAAATTATTTGAGGCTTTAACTTAGAATTTTCTAATGTAAGCCACTCAACATTTGAAGAAGTGACAATGCAAATGGAAGAGGGTAGTATTCTTTTTGTAATCTTATTCATGGATGCAAATGGCTGTGAAATACAAGTCCTCACACTTGAATCAACAAGTGTTGTCGGGAGGAGATGTTTTAATTGAGCCTGTTATCTGCTCTCCAGAGAAAGAGCTTACTTTGTTCTATTAGGGTCTATGGACTGTTACTGGCACACTCAAAGTTTGTGAAGCTAAATGTAAAAATGAGGGCACTTGTTTTCCGATAGTCATCCTTTTCATGCAAGCCACTATAAAAAACACAGTTTTCCTCAGATCACATTATTTTCACATATGTTATTTGAATTATGGATTTAATAAAAATAGGTTTAAATAAATTAATAATTATTTTAAAATTTGTTTTGAAATTGTATCAGATATAAGAATAATTTTTATTTTATAAGGATTGTCTATATAAAGAGATAGAAAATCTAGATATAGATAATGTATCAATTTATTTCTTAGTATTCCTATGAATGAGAAAAAAAGTAAATAAAAGGGATAATGAAACTCTTACTAGTTGCTGTCACTTAACTTTGGCTTTTTTCACAGAAACCAAACACTCCCTGAAGCACAGGGGATATTCCTGCAACCAGGGTGAATTATTTGGCCTGCTCAGGTAGAGAACTGTAATATACAGGTTTGCATTTTAGTTTCTCTTCTTTGTAGATGTATCTTTTCAAAGTTTTAAAGTCAGTTTGATTTTTCCTGAATAATTATGTCACACCCTGAGGTGATGAAAGAAGATTCTAAGCCCTAGCTGCTTGCCTATATTCAAAACTGGTTGAAAGTATGAAGGTTTATTCCCCTTGTTGTTGGTATAAAGGGTAGGATCAGCATGACTGGTTTACTCATTCTTTTGGAATTCTCTTTGGGAGTGTAGAATATATTTCTTTTATAGAATATGCTTCCAAACTGAATACAGAATCTGAAGGGTGGTTTTGAATTTCTACCAATATTTTTTTATAAAGGAAATATTAAACATGCCCTTTAAATTTGTAGAAGTCATGCTTAATTTAAAATTAAACATAAGGAAATATAGATTTCGGTAAAAAAAAACAAAAACAAAAAAACAAAAAAACTTAAGATAATTTATATTGCTCACATTTCTTAGTAATATATATTTGTACAGTATCATGAATATTTTATGAAAACTTACAGTATCTATGTGAGAGGTACACAATATTATTCCTGCTTTAAAAATGGGAATGGGGAATTTTAGAGCCAAAAGTGTCTTCTAGAAGATTATACCTAGATCAACAAGGGCATAAGCGAAGAAAAAAAAAAAGTGTTCTGATTTCTGTCTAAAATTTCTTATTACAAAGAAATCCTTTATACATCAGAAAACAGACATCCTATGAAAGCAAAGAAGAAAAAAGTGTCCATTTGCTTCCAATTTTCTCTAAACATGAGAAGCCTCTTCAGAAGGTAGATCTCCAGTCTGTCCTCCAGCACCACACACCCTTCTCTGCCCCTTCTATCAGCCAGCAGTGCAGATGCATTGAACCAGAGATGTTGTTCCAGCTCTTAAGTCTAAAATGATAATGAACTGATAGTTTTGCTTCAGAATAGTCTATGCATTCACTGTGGACACATGAGACTGATGTATAAACTATGACTCTTCTGATATTTTTAATACCCATGAGCATTTCAGGGAAGTCCCTGATTTGGAGCATATAATTAAAATCTTCCACCAGCTCCCGTGGCATAGAAAATAATATGATGCACGTAGGATCAAGCAAGGGACCATCACACCTAGTGGAATGACCCTGGTCTCATAAGTGGCTCTGCTCATTGCATACCTTTATGCACAGTCTCATTTGTTAAACTCTTGGAGGTTGCCTGCCTTATGAAATGCACTGAGTTCCAGTAACAACTCCATTTTTGAGTTAGCAGGCCAAAATTGTTGTACCCATTTACAGAACAATCTCTTAACCTGTTTTGCAACTTCTAGATTATTTATTTCTATGCTAATACATCCCACCTCTGCCACTTCTGCTCATCAAATTGTGTCTAAACTAAACATGCAGAACCCTCTATAAGCTTGCCCAAAGTTACTTACCTATTCTAGCAAATTTCATTCTCCTCTGCATATGTGTACTCTATGCAAACTGGGACATATATATGCCAAAAACTTTCAATACTTTTATTCAACTCAAGTCATGCTTTGGAGTTTTAGTCCCCTATGTATCCAGTGGCTTCTTGGGTATCAGTACTTAGATGCCCCATAAACAAGAACAATTCACCTTATCCACAGTGTAATTCATCATCTCCACACACAAGCATGTTTTCTTCCTGTGCTTCCAATCACAAGGAAGAGCATCACAATTCACTAAGTTGCTTAAACCTGAAACTGCTACTTCCCTCATTCAAACTTCCGATTATTTCTGAAGTCCTCATTATTTCTTAAATCCATACACTTTTCTCCTCTTCCTGAGTCTAGACCACATCATTTTTTGTTTAGATTCCTGCAGCATTTCTCATGATGTAACCAATGTGATTAAAACAATCATTTCTTTATTGAAAATTCTTAAATGACTTCCTGTAGCTTTCAGGATAAAGTCCTATCCTTAACGGGGCTTGTAAAGCACTGTATTGTCTGGACTTTGCTTACGGATCCACAAACCACAATCCAGGCTCTAGCAAGACTGGCATCAATGTTGAAAAACTACATTATTTATTTAGTAATATTTTACACAAAAACAGTTCCACCACCATTTTTAATGTGAGGAAAATTAATGGCTCAAAATTGTGGTAATCAAGTATTTTCAGTTTGTTAAACATGCTTGCCTTATCTTCCATTTCCATACATTCCTTCAGACTCTTATCTCCATGTAGATCACTTACCTCAAGCACACCCTCACTCACAGATACCTTGCTGGGTAACTTTTACTCAAACATTGAGTTTTGCTTAGATATTAATTTTATAGGATGCCTACCTTATAAAATAGGTATATGGGGTCCTACCTATGTGCACTGATAACATACAGCATGTCTTGTATCACATTATCATAGCATAATTTCCTGTTTGCTTAACAATGGTCCACTAGCCTCTAAGCTCCAAGTGGGCAAGGGCACTGTTTCTCTTTTTCACTCTTGTGTCCCCAGTTCTGATACAGTGCTTAAAACCAGTAGGTACTCAATTAACATTAGATAAGTGACTGAATATAACAAATATATCTCATAGTTCCAAGCTTTATGTCATACTGTTCCTTTGTTGAGAAAGCCCACACTTCTGTTCATATTTTTTGTATCAAACATTTTTATATTTTGAAATAATAGAAAATGTATAAAAAAGTTTCAAGTAGAGTATGAAGAATATATTTTTCCTAAACTATTTGGGATTAAGTTGCCATCTTGATGTCTCATGA
The DNA here is from genome assembly GCF_036562045.2 of Rhinolophus sinicus. Lineage (NCBI taxonomy): Eukaryota > Metazoa > Chordata > Mammalia > Chiroptera > Rhinolophidae > Rhinolophus > Rhinolophus sinicus. Next base: position 139,369,407 of record NC_133753.1, on the reverse strand, counting down.
CCCCTTATACTTTAACGTGTATGAGGCATGATCAAAAAATACGGTGAATGTCTAAATTAAAAATATTTATTACAATAAAAGACACATTGCCATTAACCCCCCTCAAAATACTCCCCCTCGCTTCAAACACACTTATCCCATCATTCTTGGCACTTTCTGAAGCAGTTCTGGAAGTCCTCTTCTGTCAGTGTCTTTAGTTCATCCTCCATCATGACAAGGCTCCACATCACACAATGCTTCTGGTGTGGCAATTTCTGTCAAATAAAAACATTATAGTATGTCCTCATCCACCTTATTCACAGGATATGGACCATGTGACTTCTGGCTTTTCCCCAAAGTCAAAATTACTATGAAAGGAAAATGTTTTTAATTGATTCAGGACATCGAGGCAGCCACGACAGTGCAACTAAAGACACTTATGAAAGAGGACTTCCAGAACTGCTTCAGAAAGTCGCAAGAACAATGGAACAAGTGTGTTCAAAGTGAGAGGGGGCATTTTGAGGGGGATTAATAGCAATGTGTCTTTTACTGTAATATATTTTTAAATTTAAACATTTCCTATATTTTTTCTTTTATCACAGTTCATATTCTCTAAAAACAAGGATGTTCTTCTACATAAGCACAATGCAGCTATTGAAATCAGGAAGTAGACATCAATACATCACTGCTACCTAATTTTCAGACTACTTCCAATTTTTTCTAAGTGTACCAACATTTCCTGACCCACACATTGAAATGGTTAATCTGATAGACAGAAGGAACACAGGTCTCTATTACCATCATTGAACAGCTGAATTAATCGACCATAGAGCTGCCTTAACTCATGACTTTTTCTATTGTTCATAATACATTTCTATTGTTCGAGCTACTTTGAATTGACTTTTCTGTCATTTGCAAATAAAGGAAGCCTAACTGTTAAACAATTATTAAACAATTGTTTGCTAGTATTTCATGCATGTTAGTGTACTATCTCCATTTGAAATTTAAAATCCTGAAAACATAGTGACCATATATCAGGATCATTTTGTATATTTCCCAGCATCAGATACAGTGTTTTGCACATAATTAATATTCAGTAACTATCTGGTCATTAATTGTATTCTCTTAAAACCTTATTAGAATTATTCTTCTTTGCCTTTAAATTTAGACGGCAAATGTTTTACATATTTCATTATCATTAAAGAATTACTTAGAAAAAGATTATCAAACCATACAATTTCAAGAACATAAATTTATTTGTTAAATGGCTGTATTGTAAATTTTCTTTTCTTTTCCTTTATTATGAAAGCATAGACTATTTAGATTTGAATAGAGACCTTACATATGATCTATCCCAACTTTCCTTTATAGAGTTCTATTCCTTCATGCAGAAATGAATTATAGGTCTAGTAGACTTTCACCAATCTACCAGTGGTCCCAAAAAATGTATACAAGTGGACAGTTTGGTCAGTGTTGCTCAAGCAGTAGTTCACTGTAATCAGAAGTGTCTGAACACTGATGGTAACCACTTTGAGCACCTCTTGTAATTGCAGAAGTCAAACGTGACTTGTATTCATTTTTTGTTATTGGTATATATTGAGTATTAAAACATTAATAGTTTTTTTTCTTTCTTAAAATATGTATACATTTTTTGGCACTCTCTATATAATCTGCCTTTCAAAATGGTCCTATGTACATTAGTCTGAACTCATTGCAAAATATACAGGCTTGACTATATGATACTCTTTTGAATTATCCTTTGGATCAGGAACCAAACATTTTCTGAGAAATATCTACATCTAACCATTTGACTCAACTTTCTTTAACATTCTTTGCTTCCATTACTATGCTACCCTTCTCTATTAGAAATACATTATTTTGCACAGCCTCTTACCTTTTTTTTCTAAATGCAGTCATGTTTCTCCCACCATGCAGTCATTGCCTGTGAGATATCAGAGGTGAAATATTGTATCTCTTAAAAGCCTGGGCTCTGGAGCCACAATGCCTGAGTTAGAAACCCCATCTCTCCACTTGCTGGCTGTGGGAACTTGGGGAATTTAAATTAATCTCTTGGGCCCTTGTTTCCTCACATGCAACACAAGGAGAAGAGTAGTACTGACTCTTAGGATGGTTTTAAGAATTAAACTATTTAATACATGTAAAGCTCAAGGGATGTCGTAAGTACTCAATGTGTTATATATTATTTATATTATAATAACTGGTACATATTGTCAATTCACAAATAAAATAAAAGACATTCTTAAAACTATTCTGTCTAAAGAAAATTGATATATTTCCAAAATCCTGAATCAAGTTGATTTTTGAATTCCAAAAAAAACCAGTCACTAGTAAAAATGCTATATATCTATATACTTTTAAATGTTTATGACCTTGATGATAGAGTACTAAGTAGGATTCTAGAAAAATATGTAGACATTATATAGTCATTGATTGAAAATACATCTAATTTTCACTAATTACATCTAATTTTTACTAATTTTCTTAAAAAGCTGTTTCCTTTCACAATTGGTTCAAGTGTGCACCTGCTTCTTAAGGGTCACTTCAGATATCCCCCAGGTTAAAGATAAATGAGTAAGAGCAGTTGATATGGAGTGAGTAGTGGAGCTAAGAAGAACTGGATTGTGGGATCAAAGTGAAAATAAAAATATTAAGACTTTAGCTTTGGAAGAAATAAAAGATGAGATAATGATGAAGTTAGTAATAATGTTTTATAATTTCCTAAGTGCTTCATGTACACTATTACTGCTGACACATTGCAGGGAGGAATTTCTTAATCACTCAATTCCTACCTGGGCTAGTGACCTTCTTCTGGGAATATAAATAACCATCAGGAAGTCTAGAACTGCAGATCATTTATTTTTTTATCCTTTGTCTAAATCATACCAACAGCTAGCAGAGACTAGGGATTATGTTCCAGTATGAGAAGAAGGCGGGGGCACATCTGAAATGTAGGAACAACAAGGGAAAAAAGTGAAATCTCGCCAGGGCCAGTTAGATATCTATTACCAGAAACACCATTCACTCAAAAACACTTGCTAACTCCTCCTTCTTCATCTTTCTCTTGCTGTTGGTAGCACAGTGGTTCCTTTATTCTTGACTTCCTAGAAGACACTGCTAGCAAGTGTGAAGATTCTCCTTTATGGATTTGATATAAAGCCCTTACTGAGATGTCTATTAGACAAGGGGTACCACTCAGAGTGGCCAAGAAGTGGCTACCATCTGTTTCTCAACTATCTTTTTCTTCAAACCAAACTCAGATTGACCCTGATAGGCATATGTGTATATAACAGAATGACAAAAAATAGAAGATCTGGATTTGTCTCATCATCTGATTCACTCTCTTTTATCAAAAAGGAGAGAGGGTCATAACATTAGGCATTCCAGATGCAGTTTCTCCACTCCAGATCTTCATCAGTGCTTCTCAGATCTCCACACTCCTCTACCCTGCGCGTGCGTACACACACACACACACACACACACACACACACACACCATTCTCCTTTAAGACCCTCTCTAACCTCCAGTTTTTGGTTTAGTCAGTGCCTCCTTGCATCAGAAACATGCCTGTCTCTCTTGTGATCTCTGCTGCCGTAGGCTTCAATTGCAACTTTTCCTACTCTTTATAATGAGCTCTTATGCTATCAGGGGTAAGATACAGAGTTAACAGTCTAACAGCAGTTCTGGTAAATTTCTGCAAAATATACTTAAAGGCCAGAACCCTTATACCATGGTAGTCAACATAGTCTGGTCTCATGAGGAAGGCACCTCTCTTCTGTTAATGTGACTTTGACTCTATTCCTTGAAAATAACAACTCAACATTATTTTACTATGGGGTAGTTCACTAATTCTAACCAAGTTTATAAAAAGTAGGCTGCCATATACACTCAGAAGAACTCTGAACCATTCATAATAGGTGGTATCAGCAGCTTCCAACAGAATCTGACTCCCAGTTTGCTCTCCCAAGAAAAACGGATCACTTTCAATTCATCCCATTATACACTGTAGGGAGGTGACACTATAGATTTCTTAAAGAGTAGTGTGAATGCTGACTTCATCTCCTTAAGTTAACCTTTCTGATAAATTGAAAGATTTTGTATCATGTATAAGAAAGCCTGGAACTTAGTAGATGTTCAAAATATATTTATTGAATTAGAGATAATACCAGCAATTTTTACTTAATATTAATTTTCTTCAATGTCAAATGAGGCTATGTATCCATTCTTCAAGTGACTGTTGAAGTCCTACTATGTTATGTACCAGGTACTGTTTTAAAATACTGTTTCTCAATCTTTCCCCTCATCTGTGCAAAATTTTATATGCGTAACACAATCTTAGTAACATCTCTCATCATATGTAGTGATTTTCTTTTTGTTTTTTTGTATTCATACTGTTTTTTTTTTTAATTAAAGCTTATTGGGGTGACAAAAAAAGGTTAGTAAAGTTACATAGGTTTCAAAAGTACAATTCTCTAATACGTCATCTATATATCACAGTCTGTGTCTATCACCCAGAATCGGTTCTTCCATCACCATATATTTGATCCCATTTGCCCTCATCTACCACCCACCTCCTCCCTTACCCTCTGATAACCACTAAACTATTGTCTGTGTCTATGAATTTTTGTTTCTTTATTTGTTTGTCTTGTCCCTTTTATGCTTTCAGTTTTATATCCTACATATCAGTGAAATCATATGGTTTTCGACTTTTTCTCTCTGATTTATTTCACTTAGTATGATAATCTCAAGGTCCATCCATGTTGTCACAGATGGCACTATTTCATCTTTCCTATGGCAGAATAGTATTCCATTCTGTATATGTACCACATCTTCTTTATCCAATCATTTGTCAAAGGACACTTTGGTTGTTTCTGTGTCTTGGCCACCATAAATCTGCAATGAACATTCGAGCACATATATATAAATGTTTTCAGATTCTTTGGGTAGATACCCAGAAGAGGGATTGCAGGGTCATATGGTAATTCTATTCTTAGTTTTTTGAGGAACCTCCACACTGGCTTCCATAGCAGCTTTCAAAAGAACCTGAGGGAGAAATGTTTTCCTAGCAAAGGTGCTTTGGTGGCCAGTGGAGACTGAGCTCATGACCCCGTTCCCATACTTCACTCAGATATCGCAGGTATTCTTAGATAGATATCCTGTTACCTTCCTTTCTTAAATATGAGTAACCAGGAGAAGAATAGATCCTACTGAAGAACTTGAATTTGGCAATCATATAGTATAATGCATTTTATAATTGACAGTAAGTTTTACAATCATAAAGTTTCAACTTACTTTTGATGCAAACTTAAGTTTGAAAGAGTTTAACATTTTTCTATGCAGTACCTTTTAATATTAAAATTATGTTATGACTAAACAGAACTTTAAAATAGAAAGAAAAGAAAAAATGTTTAGCATTATGTTATTAAAAGGCTTTACTATCAGTTTCACTTATAATAATATACTCAACATTAAATTATTTCTCAAAGTACATTGGTAGGACTTTTGAGAAACAGAAACCACAATAAAAAAAAAATTGCATTTCTTCCAAGTCTTCCAAATGTTTAGGAACCAGCATTTATTCTTTTTTTTTTTTTTTTCCAGCACAACTTGAGTGGAAAGTGATTAGACCATTAAAATCCTCTCAGAATAGTAGATTCATGGAACATATGATTCATCCAGACACTATAGACATATAGACTGAGAAGAGATTATGTTTTCAGTTGTCATTTTTAAATGCCTTTATATATTCAAATATTAAGAAGTAATGCAAGGATCAATATAGAAGTAAAAGTAAAGGGTAAGAGATATGCATATCAAAATAGCATTTAAAAATAAAATAAAATGCTTTTGCAACAAGACCAGGATGTCCCTAAGGTTCCCTTCAGCTTACCTAAACTTTACACAAGCTTCTTATGGATTGTAGGCCCCTAACCCCCTCTCTGTTCCTTAGATCATTTGCTTTAGAAAATTTGTAATTATAAATTATTTCTTTGCCCCTTTGACATGTAAATCTTTTTAAAAGTTTTTGCCAGTTTTAGAACCCAGGAATGTATTTCTCAAAGATTTGGGAACCATTCCTTTGAAATATCTGATCAAGGACGATAACACCCCCAGTTTTCAGTTTCTATGGAAGATTTCACCTCTACTACCTTAATTTCAGTGGGACACTTTGCTCCAAGTTGTAAAACTACCTCGTGTCATGAAGACATGAGAAAGTTTACTTTTCCTTTGGGTAAGGCCAACATGAAAACACAAAGGGCCTATGATCCAATACCACTCCAGGTTTTCTCTTTGTTTCAGTGGAATTAAGTAAAGACTATTCTGGCCTATTTCCCCTATTACAATAGTGTTGAATAATGTCTTCCTTCCTTACTTGGTCCAAGTTTTAATTTGACAAGCATAATGTTATATGATAGTTTATGCTAAAAATGAGGTAAATGGTTAAAAAATATTAGAATATTCTACTACCTAAAATAGTAATATTTTATTTAGTAATATATGTATATATTCTACAAAATAAAACATATATTATGTTTCTTAAATAGTATTAATGAGTCATCTACCATAAATGTTCCTATAGAAATTATATCTAATATGGTGAGTTTAAATTAAAATAATTCTGTATTTGTATGTGTTGTAAATATATCATTCTAGTATATGTACAGGTTTGTGTTTGTTCTTATATAGATGATGCATCTGTTTGTCATAGAGAAAATACGAAAGACATTTCCTATTCATTTAGTGCATCGGTCAATAAGTCCAGAGATGCTTTATTTGAACTTTAAATTTCTCATGCAGAGAATCCAATAAATCCTTCTACAGATTCCCTTTGGCAGGAGTAAATTTCTAGCACCCTTTAAATTTTTATGGCTGTTTCTCCTCCTCTCTTACCCCAGAGGCAAAGTTTCACTACTTCCAAAGTCTCCATGCCTTTACTTGCTGACCCCCTCCCCCAATGTTGAATTAACACATAGCTTCTAGACCCTGCTTGTTTCCCACTGGACTGTGTCTCGTAACCCTCCTCATTCTTTTTTTTATTTTTGTTTGACACTTTATAATTGTCTTTAGTGCATAAAACATAAGAGATTCTTAGTATTCCCAAGAATTAACCTACAAACACCGAAATCTAAGTTGCTCTGTACAAATATAAATATATGTATATGTACTTATATATTTATGTTTACCTTCATATTTGTAATTATAAATGTATTAAATTTTGTACAGGATCATGTAAGAAAACCTAACAAAATTGACCTTTATGTTATGATCGGTACTGATTCAGAATAAAATCTTAAAGACATAACACTCATTATATAAGTAGCTTGTATGTACTAACTTGTTTCCTCAAATTTGATGAGCAAGAAAGATATTAAAATCTTTGATTAGTTTTAATTCTTTAAAAGGCTATGTGCTATGACTATTACTGAAAATATCAAGGACAAGTAACAACAAAGAATAGGAAAAAATTACATACAGTTGAACATATTCATTTGAAAATTCAGAACTTAGAGTCAACGTTAATCCAGTATATATTTATAAGTACTATATCATCACATGAAAATAATTGAACCAAATGAATTGGGAATAGTTTTTTTAAGTATGAGATCTAAAAGCTGGTTCAAATCACGTAAACTGACTTGACTGAGTTTGCCTTATGAGTTTTTCAGTTTTAATGATGATTGTGGATCACCCATCATTGATTATACCAGGGTAGTAGGTAATGTTGAAGGAAACCGAAGTGATTGCATTGACATATTTTCACTTCCTATAGTGCCCTCATATTATTATGATGCCTACAGAGTATCAATGATTCATGCATAGTGCCACTGAATTCTCGGTTCCAGTAAATAGTTGTAAACTGTTGTTGAAAACCTCTTTGCTGTAAGGTAGCAACTTATTTAGCTTCTTAAGAAAATAATCTGCATTATTTGTGAATTGATTTTAATTTCAAATGATGAGATAACTAATGAAGTACTCCTTTTACCTGTAGCGAGCCATGTCCTGATGAATATAGATGTTCATTGATAGGGTAGCACCTCCAATGTGCAAAATTTTACTGTGAAATTGTATGAATTTGAATGCTATTTCTGTTTATGTTGGATTACATTCATATTTCTAAATTCAGCAGTCTTTTTCCTCTCTCTCTTGGTTCATTTTCAACTGTCAAAAGTCACAGCTTTCCCTAAAGCATTATAAATAACATAAAACAAATGTAAATGAATGAGAAATAAAGATGACAAATTCCCAACTTTTTGGGGGGTGTAAGAGGAGAGATGTATGAAAATGTACTCTTTATTCTATCCACAATTAAATTCTGTATCATTCTTATAGATTCAGGACCATGTAAAAGCAGCCATAAATCCTACATATTTTCTTTTATTTCTTAGGCCTTCTCTGATCTTGCCTCATGCAAAAAAAAAAAAAAAAAAAAAAAAGTATACATTCATACTTCACCCCATTTTTACTTTCTGTATCACAAAAAATATATGGTAATGTATACAGAGCAATATATGGCTTTATTTTCTTTGTATGCATATCAAAATATATTAGTTTCCTTATGATGATTTAAGATCAAATTACCCCATCCCCCGTTATAGAAGAATTTAACACTAATTTTACAATTCATATAGTAACAGAAATTTGATCAAATATATAGTTTCTTTCATTTGATAATCATTCAGGAATGATGAACTTGAATCATATATGATGTTAGTATTTCTTTGACAACGTAAGTTACCAAAAACTTAATTCAGTAACTGTCAGTGAAGTTAAATAAATACATTTGTTTTGCAAATAGAAAACAAATTTTTATATCTAAAAGTTTAATGGGATTATTTGAAATATAATTCATTTTTTTCAAATGTTCTTCACACTAAAACAATATATTTAAATCTCTTGTTTTCTTGAAGAAAAGCATTTCTTGACAAGAAATAGAGCATCCCAGCGTTAGAATTATTAAAATGCATTATTCTAATTAAATTTAAATTAATTTAATTCTGTTTAAATTTAAAAAATAAAGTAATGCATAGCATTTATACTATTTGGAGTAAGTAAGACATTTTTTATTGTTTTTAAACTAAACTGTAACTGTGCTATTGCAAAAATAGTATTGTAAGTGCAAACAATATTAAAGAATGCTGTTTTATAATTGGAGGCCATTTTATTATTTTTATGAATATACAGCCTCTATAATTATTGATATTTTGTTTTATCATTAGCTACATTTCAAAACTTAGCAAGCACTGTTAAAAGTCTCTATGACTGCCTGACAAACCACTTTAAAGCTCACTGACTTAAAATAGTTTTATTTTATTTTGTTTGCTCACAATTGAGTTCCACAATGTCAGGATCTTCAGATGGGATCACATGTAAGACTGAGGCATAGTGGGACGACTTGAATGAGGCAATATGTGTGGGTCGTTGGCTATGGATATTGATTCAATTTCTAGGTCCTCTTACATGTAGCCACTCCATATGTCCTGCATGGCATACCTCAAAAAATGGTGGGTCTGGGTTCCAAGAACACATGTTCCAAGCAGCAAACCTCCAATGTGTGTTTTAACAAGCTCCTGCTTGCTTCATGCTTACTTTTGTCCCATTGGCCAAAGCAAGTCACTGTGACCAAACCAAGCCTCAATGTGAGGGGACCACACAAAGGTGTGAATATCCAGAGGTGTGATTCATCTGGGGTCAATCATATAGAAAAGTCTACCACAGCACTATTGTTCAGAATGTGCAAATTCCTAAACACTGGAGATCAAATCTGAATGTAAGCTTCCTACTTTTATCTCTGTTTCTTTTTTCAATTGTAGCTTCTTTCCATTTTCAATTTGAAAACCATATAAAATATGAAAAACTAAATTTTATACTGAAAAATATTTGTAAATTCTAAAAATCTTCTCTTAGTTTTAAATTTACGATTGAAATGAAAAATAATGTAGGGCTGTGGACTGAGGTTTGGAGTTATAATAAATTTTTTTACAGAAGCAAAAATAAAGCTAGAACATCAAATTAAGATATCAATATAAATATATTAATGGCAGCTTACACATTTTAAATAGTAATAATGGGTACCATACCATTTTCATTTATCATCTTGCACTTGATGTAAACTTTTCAGGTTCCTTCTTCTGCAGTTTAAAGGAGATGCTTATATATATATATATATATATATATATATATATATATATATATATTTATATTTATATATATATATATTTTCATTTTTCACATAATGCATACACTGAGTGGCTTTTCTATTTTTATCTGTGCTGTCCAACAAACATGTAATATATTTGTAATTTTTATTATTCCAGTTTGTTGATTGTCACCTCCCATGTCTGAAAGTGGGCTGTAAGATACAGAATAACATCGATGTGAAAGCACAGACACTGTTTGCATTACTTTATATGACCTCCTAAATATTACTGAGTAAGTATTTCACAAACTGCCTCCCTCATAGCTTGGGTTAAAAATTCTTAGTAATCTCATTCAAAACAACTACCTGACAAAGAACTGGTCACCAGCCCTCTTCCATGCATTCCTTTTCTTGTCTGATGTGGTTTTCTGATTTGAAACTCCTTTCCTTTTATTTCTTTATCTTTTCAAATATCATATTGTAAGAATCTCTATTTCTAGACAGCCTACTTTAACTTCCTTTAGAGGTTCCCAACATCCAGTTTCTTTTTTCAAAATGATGTTCAATAGAAGTGAGTGGAAATGATATTCTAGCAGTTGCAAAAAATATATAGAAATAAATTTGCATATATTTGAAATTCACATAATAAGAACTAAAATTGGAGAGGGATTACTTTACATGTAAAGGTGGTTTTCAGAGTGTAAAGTGCTATACAAATTTAAGGTACTATTATGAATAATAATGGTGATGTTGATGGTTATCGTGAAATCAGTAGCATTTACTAAAGACTAGTTCAGCCATGAGAAGTTGTTCAGTTAATTTAATATTCATCGTAGAAAACCTTCCAAATCATTGAACTGTCCACATTATAATAGCAGCTATTTCAGGAAGATTTTTTTTTTACATGGCTTCATTTACATATCAGAGTCTTCTTGAATGTTCACTTTCAATGCTAATCTGTGTAAGATGAAATTTATAAACTTGGAATCCCTATTGTCATGTGGAGTAATTAGCAGATAATTTGATAATTGACTAGGTTTGCTATTTTTAATAGATTCTTCTCAAGTCTGTAAATGTTTGGTTTATTTTAAAACTTATCCTACAACAAAATATGGGAATTATATGTCTGCTGTTTTGCACAAAACACAAAATCAATTGAAAATCTTAAGTACTGAAGGGGCATGATTGTAAACTAGCTATTGATGTGATAAAAGTCATTTACACCTGTCATAGAAGATAGATTGTGACACTATTAATTTAACTGGTAGTGGGTATACTAACATAGCTGCCATGTAAACCAGTAGTCCACCATCTGTAAAATTTTATGCATGTTTTGAGCAGATAGCTATCCCATATTTTGACAACCCAAATCAGCTTTAATCTGTCATTTTCAAAGTTTGTCACCAGAAAGTTCATCTGAAGGAGAATGCCTGTTCAATTCATGTTAAATGCAAAATGATTACAATAGATAATACAAATGTATGATTTCTAGGGGAAAAAAGTTGTTTAACATGATTATTACGTACTTTCAAGACAAATTATAGTTTTGTTGTTTTATAGCCACATCTTAAAATTCCAATATACAGTAGTATAATGAAAGATATATTTACTCACTGAAGGCATATGGCAATAGCAGTAAAAGTAAAGATGCTTTCTCTGTAATAATTCTTCATTCATATAACAATGTGTAAGGGGATAACACATGGCATAGTGCTGAATTTTCATTACTGGTTCAATTTGAGGGAACTTGAGACTATTCCAAAATGAACATTTTTTTTTTTCTAGAGTGTCCACAGCCTTTCCATTCTTGGCATGTAAGGTTATTTAGCTTTAGTGAGGGGTGGGCCCTTCTGGATGAGAATCAGGGCTGTCCTCTAGAGTGCCCTCTCATTTAAATATTCCACTGGCAGCATTAAATAGCAGCTGAAAAGTATTAAGGTACAAAAAGAATCTGCCTTTTTGCCTCAATGGGTGTAGTAAGAATTGGGAGAAGAAAGATGTCCCAAGACAACGCTATATCTCACACATGATCGTTCATGATTTTTGTTTTCATTTTTTCCCCAATTTTAATCTATTTTTCTTAGACTTATATGTTGTACTAAATGAAACAGCAAAAGGAAAATAATAGTTCATGAAAAAAATTATGAAAGAAACGAATAAGCGACATGGTTCTTCAAAAATTGTAATGAAGTATATAAATTGTGTCTATTTTTAGCTCAATATTAGGATCTGTGAAAACATGCATTCTAGGTCAGGTAAACAATGAGGGTTCTGCACATTTTTTTATTATGTATTTTAAATGATTAAAAACGTTCACACTAATCTTTCTCCTTTTTCACTATTTTACAAAAATTTTGGATTCATTTAAATCACAGTTTCTTTTTGTCTAATACCCTTTGCTGTAATTGTGTCACTGTTGAAGAACATTTTTCATTTTTGTTGCACAAAAGGTGAGAGGGTTTGTGCCTTTTGTTATATGCTGATAGCTGACAGATTTTACTTTTCTACAGACAAAATGCTTGTGTATTGATCTGTACACATGGAGTATACTCAATAACTGTTCATTTTTTTCCTTTTTGTCTGTATTTGGAAACTCTTATAATTACAAATAATGTTCCTATTTACAGACCTAACTTTGTTCCAGAGAATCATGTGTACAAATAGAGCATCTATTTGTTTTCTTTTTAAATTCTAAGTTAAATCAGTTTCAGCAACATGAAGAATTTCAGCGATATATCCTCAATACAGGAGCTTATTCATTGCTTACATTGCCATCTTCTCCTCCTGCTATTTTGCAATTGGCTTTTTTATTCCACTATTAAACAAAAAAAGTGTTTGTCCAAGATCACCGATAACTTCCTATTTGATACATTAAGTACCAGACCTCCTTTTTTCTCTTTTTTCCTCTCTACAACACTATTTGAAAATGATCAACCCCCTACTTGAAGCTTTTGCTTTCTTAGTCTGATTATTCCCTTTTCTTTTTTACCTTTATAGTCCTTAACCAATTACCAGATTGAAAATTCATCCATTGCTATTCTCCTTTTACTAACCAAACCTCATAAACTCTTAAGGCATAGTTAATTTCAGGTCTCTCCCTAGTCCACTTTGCTAATGCTAATTCCTTTTTCCAAATGTCTACAGGATATCATTCAGTCAACCAATATTTATTCAGTGGTGACTATCTCCCATATCAGGCTTAATTCTATAGAAGCAAATATGAGGAAAAGCTGACATGGTTATTGCCATCATAGTGCCTCAATTCTTCCAGAAAAATGAATATTCAAATAATCAAATAAATCAAAGTAAAATGAAATCAGTGATAAAGATTATGAGTGCGAATGCTATCAGACCATGTAATAAGAAGACCTGATGTGACCTAAGGAAAACTGCTATTAAAAGTGATTTAAACTGAGATATAAAAACTAATAGTAGACATTAATAAGGTGAGAAGGAGATATGAGTATTCCAGACAATGGAAAAGCAGGTATAAAGGCCTTTAGTAGGAATGTCCTGGTTTATTTATATCTAAAAAAGGGTAGTGTAGTGAGAGCACATGTGAGATGAAAATAGGAGAGGTCAGATCTTGTTAGCCTTTGTAAGCTGTGACAAAGAAGTTTTATCTTTATTGTAAGAACAGATTTTCAAGCAGTCTTGGGGTGGCATTGCTGTGATATGGCAGACAGATATTCATTTTGAAAATATAACACTAGGTGCACATTGGAGAAGAGACTTGAGGGAGACCAGAGAGTAGAGGAGTACAGTGAAAAAACTATTGATGTGATCTAGTTAAGGGATCATGATTGCTTAATCTGCTGCATGATGGTACCAAAGGGGGAAGTTGGTGGATGATTTGAAGATATTTAAGCAGTAAAACCACCAGGACCTTGTGATGGATTGATATGGAAAGGGCAGTGGAAGTAAGTAGATGATTTGATGATGAAATCTTGAGTTCTAAATAGGGTTGCCAGGTAAAATACAGGACATTCAGTTAAATTTGCATTTCAAATGAACATGTATTTATTTTCAGCATAACTGTGACCCACACGATGCTTAGAACATATGTACACTAAAAAATTATCTGTTGTTTATAAGAAATTTAAACTTGTTTGCTTCTAACTTTCCATCTCTGAATTAGGAGGAAATGAGAGAACTGGAGAAGAACATGAGCAGGGTTTTGCTTATATTGAGTTACCTTTACCTCTAGGACATCTGAGAAGAAAGGCCAAAAGGTACTAGGATCTGGAGCTGAGAAGAAAGGTCTGGATGAAGATATTTTTGTATGGTTTCTCCAGAAATATCTCAAATTTCACATGTTCTAAACAAAATCATCTATTTTTTATAATCATCAAACTATTCCCTTCCCTTAATTTTATCATTTTTATTAGTGATGCTACCATTGTCCCAAAGAAACAGAAATGAAACTTCATAATCACTATTGTTTTTTTCTATTATCTTATCCTATTGATCCATTCACTTCCCAACTCTTGCTATTATACTATGGGCCCAATATCTGTCAATATCAATATATCTCATTATCTATTGTCTAATTTTTAAAAAATCTTATTAGTTAAAACACTCATTACTTCTAAAAATATTATTTTAAATAAAACTCTATTCAGTTTCTAGTCTATGTTGCTTCTAAAATATTTATCCTCAACTATAGTGTCACTCTGTAAGCTTGTAATGACTGCATTTCCTATAAAATAAAGGTGGCTATAATCTTAATTGTTTTCAAGAAATAAAATAATTTTCAACCTAAGAGCCAGGAGGGCCAAATAGATCTTTATCAATTCTGTTCATCTTTTCAAAGAACCAGCTCTTGGGTTTGTTGATCTTTGCTATTATTTTTTAGACTCTACTTAAATTTATATTTACTCTGACCTTTATTATTTCCTTCTTTCTACTCACTTTGGGTTTTGCTTGTTCTTCTTTTTCAGTTTTGTAGGTGTAATGTTAGATTGTTTATTTGTTATTTTTCTTGTTTTTTTGAGGTAGGCCTGTATTTATGTAAATTTCCCTTTTAGAACTACTGTGGCTATGTGCCATAGATTTTGGGTCATTGTGTTTTCATTTTCATTTGTCTCAAGGTATCTTTTGATTTCTTCCTTGATTTCGTTGGTAATCCTCCATTGTTCAGTAGCATGTAACAGTCTCCATGTTTTGTGTGTTTTTCAGTTTTCTTATTGTGATTTATTTCTAGTTTTACATTACTGTGATTGGAGAAGATGCCTCATAGGATTTCAGTCTTTTTATATTTATTGAGACTTGTTTTGTGATAATTTTTTTCTTTTCTATATTTTCTTATTCCTATTTTTTATCTTTCTTTCTTTTCTTAAAGATGTCCCTTTAACATGCTTTGTAATACTGGTTTAGTGGTGATGAACTTTAGCTTTTTCTTGTCTGGAAAACCCTGTATCTCTTTTTCTATTCTAAATCATAGTCTTGCTGATTAAAGCAATCTTGGTTGTAGGCCCTTGCCTTTCATCACTTTGGATATTTTGTACCAGTCCCTCCTACCCTAAGAAGTTTCTGTTGGGAAATCCTCTGACAGCCTTATGGGAGCTCCCTGGTAGGTAAAAAAGTACTTTTCTCTTGCTGTTTTTAAGATTCTCTCCTTGTCTTTAAACTTTGGCATTTTAATTATGATGTATCTACATGTGTGCCCCTCTGGGTTCATCTTTGGCATTCTCTGTACTTCCTGGACTTGTATGTCTACTTCCTTTACCAGATTAGGGAAGCTCACAGTCACTATTTTTCTCAATAGGTTTCTAATCCATTGCTCTCTCTTTTCTCCTTCTGGTACCCCTATGATGTGAATGTTGGTATGCTTGATATTTTGCCCAAGAGGTCCCTTAAACTAGCTTATTTATTTGTTTGTTTATTTATTTATTTACTTATTTATTTATTATTTAGCTGTTCTGATTGGGTGTTTTATTCTACCTTGTCTTTCAGATAACTTATTCAATCCTCCGCTTCGTGTAATCAACTATTGATTCCCTTTAATGTATTCATCATTTCTGACTGATTTGTTTTTGTTTTCTGTGTCCATTTTTATGGTTTCTATCTCTTTGTGTAACATTTCACTGGCTTCATTTATTCTTGCCCTAAATTTGTTGAACATCCTCCTTATAACCAGTGTTTTGAACTCTCTGTCTAGGAGATTGCTTGTCTTCATTTTATTTAGTTCTTTTTCTGGAATTTTGTCCTGTTCTTTCAGTTGGGACATACATCTTTGTCTCTTCAGTTTTTTCTGAGTCCCTGTGTTTGGATCTATATATTAGGTAGATCTGCTGTGTCTCCCACAGTGACCTTATGTAGACAGTGGCACAGTCTTCTTGGTCACCTGTGCTGTGTGCATTAGGGGTGTCCCCTGTGTGGGTTGTGTGTGCCCTCATGTTGTAGTTGATCACTGATTTATATTGGTACATCTATAGGTGAGGCTGACCCCAACGCTGACTGGCTGTAAGGGCTGGCTATGACTACTGCAGAAGAGCTGTTGTACAAGGTCTAACCCCATGGAGTGGTAGTCACTTTAGCAGGGCTCTAGTGCAAGCTGAGTCCATCCTTCATGTATATCATTTGTGGAGCTTGCTTGTTGGGTGGTGCTCTGGTGTGGTCTGAAGGAAGTCCCTGAGTGTGTTAGGTTTGGAGCTTCCTGGGGGCGGGGCTCCAGTGCAGGCCAAGGTCAACTG
The DNA here is from genome assembly GCF_036562045.2 of Rhinolophus sinicus. NCBI lineage: Eukaryota > Metazoa > Chordata > Mammalia > Chiroptera > Rhinolophidae > Rhinolophus > Rhinolophus sinicus. The sequence goes on along the minus strand of NC_133753.1, from coordinate 139,352,577 downwards.
CCACTTATGCTAGGTTGGACACTTTTGTGGGCACCACAATTTGATCTGAGGTGAGCCGTAACATGTGCTGAGCATGTGGTCATGTCATAGAAACTATGTTCCAGGCTAATACTGGCTGACATTTATGCCAGGCTTGGGACCACCTGATGGGGCTTACAATGCAAGCTAAGTCTGGTCGCTGGTTTGGCTGGGCTTAGATTCACTTAGCAAGAGCTACAAGGCATGCTGAGGCCAGCACCAATTTTCGGTGTTTGTGGACTTTGAGAAATTCTGCACGCTTGTGTGGAAGAGCTGCTGGGAAAAGGGCAGGCTCAGCGGGCCAGTTGCCTAGAGCAGGGTCTCAGGGAATTACCAGGATGGAGAGTGCTGTTAGGCTGGTAATGGAGAGCTCACATTTAGTCCCTGCCTGCTCAGTGCCAGCTGGGCGCGAGGAGATTTCAGCAATCACACAATGGCACGTGCCAGGTCTTCTATTCCAAGAGAAAATGTCTTGCTCCTTGCCCCTCCAGCCCTCACCCTAAAGTTAGTCATTTCAGTTTCTCCTCATATGTCCCTGATGAATTTTGAAGTGCTGTCCCAGCACTGATGCTTAGAGCGAGTGACTTCATGAGTAAATGAGTCTGTGTGTGGTTCTTTTAAGGGAAGCACTTCTAGCAGTCTTAGTGATGCTCAGATGCAATCCCCTCTGATTTCCATAGCCAGACGTTATGGGGATTCCACTTCCTGGCACCGATGCAATTGCTTGGGGATCCTACTATGGTACTGGGACATTTTGCTCCTCAGGGGAGACCTCTGCCCTTGAGAGATCCCTCTCAATTTTTTCTTTTTAATTGCAGTTGACATTCAATATTATTTTATATTAATTTCAGTGGTTAAACATTTATATAATTTACAAAATGGTGTACAGTGGTTAAACATTTATATAATTTACAAAATGATTATCCCTGATAAGTCTAGTAGCCATCTGGCACCATGCATCGTGTTTACAATGTTGTTGACTATATTCCCTATGCTGTAGTTTACATCCCTGTGACTATTTTGTAACTACCAATTAGTACTTCTTAATCCCTTCACCTTTTTCAGACAACCCCCAAACCCCTCCCATCTGGCAACTATCAGTTTATTCTGTATATCTATGAGTCTGTTTGTTATGTTTGACTGTGTACTTTTTCTTTAGATTCCAAATATAATTGTCTCACTTATTTCGCTTAGCTTTATATCTTCTAGGTACATTCATGTTGTTGCAAATGTTAAGGTTTCACTACTTTTTCTGGCCGAGTAATATTCCATTATATATATGTACCACATCATTTTATCCAAGCATTTATTGATGGGTACTTAGGTTGCTTCCATATTTTGGTTATTGTAAATAATGCTGCAATGAACATAGGGATGATTTTTTTTTTTACTTTTTAAAAATTAAATTTATTGGAGGTGACAATAGTTAACATAATTATGAAGTCTGACAATTAAGTTCATGAACTTTTGGCAACAATGTTGCTAACCTTCTTTTGATATCAAAGGGATTATTCATTTTGAATTTGTACCAACTGTACAAACAGTTAACCAAGTTTACTACTGGGAAGTACGGAAAAGACAGCGTGGAAAAGTTAGACCAGAACTTGTCACTAACAATTCACGGCTCTTGCATCATGACAATGCACCAGCTCAGATGGCATTGTCTATGAGGGAGTTTTTAGCCAGTAAACAAATAACTGTATTGAAACACCCTCCCTACTCATCTGATCTGGCCCCCAAATACTTTTTTATTTACCCAAAGAGAAATGAAATATTGAAAGGAAGGAAGACACTTTGATGACATTCAGGACATCAAGGGTAATATGATAATAGCTCTGATGACCATTACAGAAACAGAGTTCCAAAATTGCTTTGAAGTGTGGACTAAGCGCTGGCTTTGGTGCATAGCTTCCCAAGGGGAAGTACTTCAAAGGTGACCATAGTGACATTAAGCGATGAGATATGTAGCACTTTTTCTATAATGAATTCACAAACTTAATTGTCCAACCTCATATGTAGGTGTACATTTTTATAATACATCATCTATATATCACATTGTGTGCTCACCACCCAGAGTCAGTTCTTCTCTCACCATATATTTTACCTCCTTTACCCTCTTCAACCCTCCCCCTTTTCCCCTGTGTATCTTTTCAATTTAATGTTTTGGATTTCTTCAGGTAAATACCCAGAAGTGAAATTATTGGGTCATGTGGTAGTTCTATGTTTAATGTTTTGAGGAACCTCCATATACTGTGCTCATGGATAGGAAGAATTAACATTGTTAAGATAGCCATACTACCCAAAGCAATCTACAGAGTCAGTGTAATCCCTATTAAAATGCCAATAGCATTTTTCACAGAACTAGAGCAAATAATCCTATTATTTATATGGAACCTCAAAACATGCCAGATAGCTACAACAATCTTGAGAAAGAGGAACAAAATTAGAGGTATCAGCTACTGGATATCAAACTATACTACAAGGCTATAATAATCAAAATGGCATGGCATTCACATAAAAACAGACACATACATAAATGGAACAGTATAGAAACTATATGGTCAATTAATATATGATAAAAGAGGCAAGATTATAGAATGGATAAAGAAGTTGTATACATACACAATGGAATACTATTCAGTGATAATAAAAGATGAAATAGTACCATTTGTGACAACATGGAAGCATTTTGAGATTAGAATGCTAAGCTAAATAGGGCAGAAAAAGTAGAGAACCACATGATTTCACTGATATGTGGTATATAAAACTGAAAACAACAAAAGAACAACACAAACAAATGAAGAAACAAAAACTCATAGAAATAGAAAATAGTTTAGGGGTTACCAGAGATAAGGGGGAAGGGGGCTCTAGAAGAGGGTAAATGGGGTCTAATATATGGTGATAGAAAGACAACTGACTCTGGGTGGCGAACACACAATGTGAGATATAGATAATGTATTACAGAATTGTACACCTGAAATCTATATAACTTTGCTAACAATTGTATCCCCAATAAACTTTAATTAAAAATAATACTACACAATGGGGTAAAGACAGTTTATTCAATAAATAGTGTTGGAAAAACTGGACAGAAGATGCAAAAAAAATTGAAACTAGACCATCTTCTTCCACCATATACAAAAATAGACTCAAAATGGATTAAAGACTTAACTGTAAGACCTGAAACCATAAAACTTGTTTCAGGTCTTACACAAGTAAGACCTGAATATATATATATATATATATATATATATATATATATATATATGTATGTATGTATGTATATGTATATGTATATGTATATGTATATATGTATATATATATATATATATATATATATATATATATGAAAAAAATAAACAAATGGGAATATGAGTACATCAAACTAAAAGTTTTTTGCATAGCAAAGGAAACTATTAACAAAATGAAACAACCTGTTTGGGAGAAGATATTTGGCAATGATATATCTGATAAGGGGTTAATATCCAAAATTTATAAAGAACTTAAACAATTTAACACCAAGAAAACAAACAATCTGATTAAAAAATAGATTTTTATCCACAGAGCACATATAGGTGGCCAATAGACATATAAAAAGATGTTCAACATCACTAATCAGAGAAATGCAAATTAAAACCACAATGAGATATTACCTCACACCTGTCAGAATGGCTATCATCAATAAATCAACAAATAGCAAGTACTGGCAAGGATGTGGAAAAAAGGGAACCCTCATGCATTGTTGGTGGAATTGCAACTTGGTGCAGACACAGTGGAAAAACAGTATGGAGGTTCCTCCTGATTATTAATTGCCACACTGTTGGTGTGGGACCTGCCTGTTCTGTGTCTCCACCCCTCCTAACCATCTCAACATGGCTTCTTCTTTATATCCCTATTTATAAGAATTCTGTTCATCTACTCTTCAGGTGGTTCTCAATGATGGTTGCTCTATAATTTTGTTGTAATTTTGATGTGGTTGTGGGAGGAAGCGAGTGAAGAATTTCCCTGGTTCTCCATTTTGACCAGAAGTTTCCCAAATAAATGTTTAAATAAATGTAAGTATTTATGGTAAATGACTTTTACTTTTACATGTATTAGAAAGAAGCAGTTTAAAACATAAGGGAAATCGCTTAATTATGTATTAACTAAGAAACAACGTCTTAAGAATGGAAGAGTGAAGAGGGGAGATAGTCAAAAGTATGAGGAACTAGCCCAACCCATCATCATGTTGACCAGTTAAGCATGAACTTGAAAACAAAGAATATGAGCACAGTATTATGAAGACATAGGTCATTCAGGGGAAGAAATATACATTGGTATTCTTCACGTAGCATTACATAGTTGTTTTGAGTTCATATAATTTTTAGTGTCTCTTCTATACCAAAGCACACAACTGTCACTGCTTAAACTAACACTGTTGTTCCACTTTAAGACAATGAGGAATGTTTTTAGTTTTACAGGTATGCTATATGACTGGAGAACTATATCATTGCACACTCATTTCTGCTGAAAGTATTTCCCCTTTGTTATTGCAGTATGAACAGTGCACTGCAGTACTCTATCAGTTAAATAAATGTATGCACATTGGAGAATAACCATGGTTTAACAGAAAGCAGTAAAAAGCCAAAAGACATTCTGAGAGTTACCCAGTTTTATTGGTAGATATTATTCATTAATATTCTTATAACCCAACATATTTTGGAATTACTATACAGCTATTGTTTTGTTATTTGTTGTTTTATAATTAAATCCATATGTACATGCTCTTAAGCATATATTGAATTATGGGGTGGCTGGTTAGCTCAGTTGGGTGGAGTGTGATGCTAATAGCACCAGTGTTGCCAGTTCGATCCCTGCATGGGCCACTGTGAGCTGTGCCCTCCTTAAAAAAAAGGGAAAAAAAAGAATATATTGAACTGCATAATAGAAAACCAGTGGACAAGAGTGCTTTTAAAAATGTATGTGTTGGAGACCATTGAGGCAGTAGAATAATAATATGAAGTCATTATTCATATAGTAAATGCAGTTGTGGATTATTTGAAGGGAGTTACCTATTGGGAAATAAATTATCAAGAAAAATACAACAACCTGATAAAGACTGTCACTTGACACTATATTGTACATTGCCAATATTTTACCTACAATGGCATGACCCACATTAGTTTTTTTTGTAGTTATGAGTCAAGTCATTCTATTCTGATGGATGTTTCCCAAAGCAGGGAAGGGCAGGGATGTGAATTGGGAAGGAACATAAACTGACTCAGCATTTGGGATTGCCTTTGTGGGTACATCATCAAAAAACAAAAGTCTCTATTCCCATAACCTTGTTTGAACTTTTCTTAAGATTTCATTTTACCTGGTTTGTATCTAACCTTAATGTCAAACTCACCTTAAAAAAAAAAAAAAAGTTCTCTCCCGTCATTCCCTTTGTTCAGGTTCTCCCCTTCCACGTATAGTAGTATGTCATCCTTTCCCACCTTGATTGGCTGAATTCTTAATTTCCCCCTTCTTTTCCACAAGCTGTGGTCTCCTAAGGTGCCAGAGTAACAGAGACTTGAACCATTAACTCACAGAACCATAAAGACCAAAATGTGCAGAAAGTTCAATAGACAATCAAGTATTGTCCAAATCAAAATTAGAATCAAAGGCAAAAGTTAAATAATAATCTAAGTCCCATTACAATAATCTTTAGTTTTTTTTCGTTTTTTTTTACCAATTCTTCCAATGCCGAGATCCTGAGAATTTGCCAAGAAAAAGAAAGAGGGGGAAGGTGTATGTATCTTGTCCTTTACCATTTAAAAAATTTACAGTACCAAGATACAGCCGTGTGCCTCTGTGCCTTATGTAATGTCGAGAATCCTGAAAGGTACAGTTATTGTATACCAACTAGAATGGCCTTCTCACTCTCTAGGTCACCAGGGGCTGTAGGAACCCTAGGCAAAATTGTCACCCGACATATGTAGAGGAAATCTAGTCTGATTATGTTAAATCAAAAATAAAAAAAGATAAGAAAACATTACCCAATGTGTGGACATTTAATATTATGCTTTGATAAATTAACAAATGTTGCAGATGATTCAGAAGCATATGATTCAAAATAAAGGAGAGAGGTAGGCAGAAGTCAGATCATGAATAACCTTGCCAGCTATGATTAAAATTCATGTTTATAACTTAAAACTAAATTTAAAAGTTTGCTTACTAATAGTAGCTGTCATATTTCATGCTTATTGTAGAATAGCTCTATACCATTCCAATAACAAATATTTGTTTAGTACCTGCTACCTGCAAGTCATTGAAATTCTTCCTCTACGAATTCCTTGATCCCTCAAACTAGATTTGAACTCTGCCTCTTTCAAATCCTTAAAGCTTTTTTTTAATCTTTAGGTTAAAATCTCTTATTAGATAATATATCTTAAATTTAAATATGACATGTTAACTTCTGGCCCTCTGTCAAAAATTTAAAAGAGATAGAAAATCAACTTTCTTTCTTTCTGGTGTCACTTTTGCATAATTCTTGATTTTGTAGTTAAAAATGCTTCCTAGAGCAATTTTTTGTACTAGGAGTCCTTTTCTGAGTTCAGTATTATTGAAGTTTGTTGAAACTGAGAAGCAGGTCTAATTAGGAGGTTGAAATGACCCGTAACCATTGATACCCTCTGTATCCTAAATCGTAAAGGGGACCTGAAACAATACGAAGTCCTAAAACTCCAATTTCCTGAAGTCCTTTCCAGAAGTCTTGCTATTGCTTAACTCTTCTTTTCCTAACTTTTCACAGAGAATAGAACAGATATTTAAGATCAATGACCATGAGCAGATCGTACGAGTAGGCATGTTATTAACTTGTCATATCAGTGCTTAGTTATTTTCACTAAATTCAATTTTTGTTGCCTATCAACATAGGCAGAGAGTTTAGAAAATCTATGATAATGACTATGGAGATGAAAAGTCTGACAGTGAAGAATCATTAAGGAGTTAAGCAAGCTTACACCCTACCCAATTAAGTTTAGCGCTAGTGTCTGAGTTAAAACTAAAAGAAAGAACATTTCATCACTGAGGAAGGAAAAGATTTTATAGAAATAATTGATATAGCATTCAATTATTTTTGAAACATATAAGAGTAAACCAGAGTCATCTCAATCTTCTAGATGCCACAGATTAGAAATCATACTACCTAACTAGTAGTATGAGTATACTACCCAACAAGTAGTCTATTATGACAACATTATTTTTCATCATTCTCCAAAATTAAGTTAAAGAGAAATGAAGACCTTAGGTTATGCAAAGCTTTGTCCAAGGACAATTAGCATCAGAATCATGTACTTCATTCACTTATTCAATCATTATTAACTTTTTCACTCATTCATTCATGAACTATTTAGTAGGTATTTATCATAATGCCAAATGCTGTTTAACATTCTAGGGCTTCAGTGGTATATAGAAAGTCTCTTCTCTTGCTATTAAAGATGAGAATTGTTGGAAATAAAATTATCCTTGGTCCCATCACAGACCTGCCAAATAAGAATATCTGGTGATTGGGTCATCAGAACTTTTGCAGTAGAATTATAGGGACCATTGTTAACAGGGAGAAGAGCTTTCCATAGTTAATCATTTCTGGGTTCAGTACAATTTGAGATACAACTTTTAAAAAATATATATATATATTTTCACCATCTGTTTCTGAGAAACAGAATATTTGAAATAAATAAGTTATCTTTACTTATTTACAAATGCACACACAGAGACACAAACCTCCAATTTTTCTCACTATCTTTGGGAGATGGAAGACATGGACTGGAAGCTTACCTATCACATTTTTACTAGAAAAGGAAGTTTCTGTTAGTATTACCTGAACTCTTCAATTGACTTATTCAGTCCTGCCCAAGTTTTCTGATTCCCACATTTGATTGCTTTTTCTATTCTATTACTTTCTCTCTAACATTTTTTAGAAACATATATTTAAAAATATGTGTTGGATATAATCTGTTGTTTCATCTGTTTCATCAATGGCATTCATATTTTTTAGATTATAAATTTAGGCCAGATGTTGTTAGTGTTTTCTTATAATGATCCTACCCTACTATTTGGGCCACTATAATTTAATCCCTGATTTACTTATTTATTTCATGTTTTCTAACTGCGCTCTTCTTCTCCTGCAGCTTTTCTAATTATTCTTTCAGTAGTGCCATATTTGGGTGGAAAGGAGATCAGTATCTTAACTACTTTTTTTTTTTTTTTTTAATGTGTCATCTGGTTATGTTGGAAGGCCTAGGCTCCACACAGCCAATAAAGTTAGCAAAGTCACTGCCCCAAAGATAAAGTGACACTAATTTGCTTTGGCAGCCAACACACCCCAAGAGATTTGGGAGCCTAGCCAACCTGAACTTGGAAGCAATGATGAAGTTGTTGACTGCCCGGGACTCTTTTCGTTCCGATTCAGTGCAAAAAGGGTGGCACGGGACAAAGTGGTACCCAACTAAATTCTGTGAAGCCTAGAATTTATCCTCTGAGTATTACACCATGAAGCAGGCTGCAATTACAACAGGAAATAATGTAGAATGAGGCAATGCATCTCCTATAGAAAACATTTTAGGGTATTAAATATCATGTCTTAGGTGTACAGTGATATTTCTGCAACTACAAGTGAGAGAAAGCTACAAATACTTTTCTAAGTATAAATTCAATGGCATTATTTAGTTACATTTCGTAACCTAATACTCTTGTGATTTTGCTGAGGTACATTTAAAAGAAGAGCTGAGATTTTGACTGTTTATTTGGATGCTTTTAGTTGAATTTGCTTTTTTTCCTATCAATTACCATGTAATACCCAAAGAGCATATCCAGGATGTTCTTAATTAACTCCAGAGTAAGTATGAGCTGCTAGCAATTTCTCAGTGTCAGGATAAAATACAGTGATTTTTATTGTACCATTTCATACATGGAAATTTCCACAGAAAAGTTAATCACGGAGCAATTAAAAGAATCCTGAATCCCGTACTTCAATGTCTACAAGAAAATAGGTAAGTATGACAAAAATGAATAAGATACTAATGTGCAAATAATAATAAACCCACAGTTTTAATAACTTCTTCACTGAATTTGACATCTTTAATTCAGATAGTATATGTATACTATATAAAACTTTATAGCTCCGTAATGTGATTTAGGCCTAACTTTCAGGTTTTTAGTTATTAAATTTGAAGATGTGTTTTTAGAATTTTGTAGCAATCAATAGAATGTACCTATTGTGATGCTATTTTAAAGATACTTAGAAAATGGTTTCTATTTTGAAAGCTTTTATGATAAATGATTCTTCTGTAAATTATACAAGATACCATAGTTTGTTTGACATTTAGGTCTTCTTTGAAGCCAAGAAAAGACAATGAAATACTTAGCTTCTTAGTTCTAATTTCTCCCCCCATTTATTTCTGTCATCCTGCTGCTTGGCAGCTGCAAACCTAGCTCTTACCTCTAGGCAAGCAGGCAAGCAAGCGTCTCTTTCCTGAACTAATGGCCATGCAGCTCCTTGGATTAATTGGCAAGTCAATGGTGCAGCCTGTAAGTTGTTTCCCCTGGAGACCTGGTACTTCACATCAGCAACTTTTTGAATTCACTTTGGCCTTAAATTTGCTCCCAAATCTTAACCCTTTCTGGACCACTTGTATTCCAGTGGATGGCCATATGAAGCATATGGCCCTTATGGTATAGGACTATATCTTTCACAAAGACTTGAGAAAAGTGAGAAAGAACAACTGATTAATTATAAAATAAGTAAAATATCTTTTAAAAAGATGTTTCTTTTTAAATATCAACTTTTGTTTTGACTATGTACAAAAAAGGCTTTTAAAGAATCTGAAGACAAACCAGTTTTGATAAGCTTTGCTGATAGGTTTTTTCTTGACATTATTACTTGAACACTTAATTCCCTTATACATATTCATCCATAGACAGAATGGATTGAAAATTGGAAATTTTAGTTCTGATTTGAGCGCAAACTTTCTAAATGACCTTCAATATATAAGATGATGTATGTCTTCTGTGTAAAATTCAACAATTTTGATAAGGCAAGATCTTTTCCAATGTTAAATTCTGGATATTTATTTGTTTTAATTCAAAGAGTGATTCTAAATTTATTCTCTAGAGACAGAAACAAAACCCCAAATACTTCTAATTAATTTTTGTGCTTCACAAGAATAATTTCCTCTAAGCTCAGGAGCTCTACTTTATTACTTACTCAATCACTACCATAATTGAATGTTATATAAGTAAATTTAGCAAGAATTGCTGCTGCCTAGAAAATACTCTCTTCAAACAATGCAGTGCTATCCAATAGAATTATAGATTGGGTCACAGAAGTAATTTTAAATTTTCTAGTAGAAAATGGATAAAATTAATTTTAATAATATGTTGTAAACCAACATATCAAACATATTTTTATTATAACATGTAGACAATATTTTAAAATTTAGTAATGGTATGTTTTACATTATTTATTATTTTCTTATGTATCTGACACTGTATCTCAATTCAGTCACTAAATTTGTATCAGAAATACTTGATCTGTATTTTGACTTCATAAAATTTACGACAGGAAGAGTAGATTCACACATAAAAGTTGTTTCACACATACTCAAAGAGTTTTTAATTAATTTTCAATTTAAATTAAATTAAATTTAAATTAAATTTAAGAACTGAGTCCCTGAGTGGCTTTAGCCACATTTCAAGTACTCAGTAATCACAGGTGGCTAGTGATACCATATCGCACAGCTTACATCCACTTCTCACTGGAAATAAAATTGAAATTTTAAAGATTTCTTGTTAAACAATAAAAAAATTCTGCGGAGGCTGAGAGAGACTTTGTGTTACATTTACGAAGTTTAATGAAATGTTAAGGTAGTTTTGCCTAATTGTTTTTTTTTTTAACTCTAGCTCTTCTCTACAAATATCTATTGCCTGAGTGAAATAATTATTATAACTCCAGACCCTTTGTTTTTGAGGTAATTCAAGACACCTAGTCTCTTTTAAGTAAAATTCTAAAGCAAGAGGTAATCCTTGCATAATAGTCTTCTATTTTTTTTCCTGAGATCCTATAACTTTGCAGGACAAAGCATGTCAAGAGTGAAGAGATAATCTTGTCTAAATGCAAATATTTAAATATAATAAAGCATCAATTTCATAAGTATGTATACTGCAAATGATCTTTATAAAACTCAAATTTTCTAAGCTTTGGGTGAAAAGTATTTAAGAGAAGATTTCCTTTAACTTTGAATATGGCATTTAACAAAGAAAAAGGTCTATTTAGTCATTGTGAGAAAGGTAATTAGACAACAAATTTTAGAACTGAAAGAAAATTAAAGATCATGTAGTCTAAATTGCAGGTTTCACAAGTAAGGAAACTGAAACTCAGAGAGACCAAGTGACTTGTCAAGATTGTTACAGTAGCTGTTTTGTAACATATCCTGGACTCCAGCCCATACTTTCTAATTTCCTACTTAGCACTTTTCCCCAAATCTATGCAATTGAATGTGCATAAACGTAAGAATGTAAAATTATTATGTATAGTACTTAATTCCAAAAGATTAAGTATTCTTGTACTGGGTAAGTACATAGAACAATAGAGAGATTTATTTCCGGTTCTGGTATACTAAAAACCAGACCTACATTTTTGTAATAATAATGTTGTTAGTTGTGTACTTTTATCTTCTCCAACCCTGCAGAAATGCTTTGGACCGCATACAAATGTAGAAAATACAAAGTAAAAAAATCTCATAAAATTTACTACAAAATATTTAAAAAGAGAAAAACTATTGCACATAATGTCTTTAAAATGTGGAAGGTAAAGATCAGGATATTTAATTGAGGTATAAATACCCTCAGAGTACATAGTAGCTGTTTTAACTATTAATTGTCAGTTTTCATTACCAGATACATTATATTTTACCTGCAAATAGTAACCTACCTAATAAACGCTAAGCCATGTTTTGTTTTACTTTTTTACGTATCTGAAAAACGCTGAACCATGTATTTTGTTTTATTTATTTAATGTACATAAGTATAATACCAGGATGCCAGCAAAGCAAAATTCAGAAATTTATTTACAAAAGTCAGATTTTTTTTAGACTAGACTGCTGATTAATATTAAATTAGCCACTAAACTTTTCAAGTTTGTAAAGAATACATAATTCATGATGACTCCAACTAATGTCATTTTTAAAAGTTAATAAAATATCACTACCTAAAATATTGATAATTATGGAAGCTGAATGATGAGTAGATGACAATTCATTTATTTATTTTCTCTATTTTGTATATATATATTTTAATATTTTATAATAAAAGGGTTAAAAATATTTTTTAAAAAATGCCTATTTTTAAAGATGATAGACTTGTAGTACTCAAAGTCTTCATAGAGATATGATTAAAAAGAGTTATCAATAATAATAATAATAATAATAATAATAATAATAATAATAAAGGTCCTAAGGGTTTATCATACTCATTATAAGATATCATGGAACTTTATTAGATATATGGATTTAGGAGAAAGCTCAGAAATGAGAATAACCAGGATGGATCTATGCTCTAAATAGCAGGAACTCCTGGCTTTTGCCCTAGTGTCCACTCTGACATGAATGTAGTTTATCTTTAATGTTTCAGCCTCAAATTCATAATTCTCATTCATGGCTTGAGAAAAATAATTGACTATTCACTTGAGTCAGACAGTAGACCAGCTCATTCTAGGTCAATTGCCCATTTCTTGTCTAATCATCTGAAGTCTGAGGAATGAGGTTGTAATATAATATATAGGGCCATCCTCTTCTGGACAATAGACAGAACAAGTTCCTTCTGAAGAGATAGGGATGGGAAGAAAAATATGGATATTTCAATACTGTGTTTTTTCCGTTAGATTTGCACTATCCTCCATGTTTCCGCTGGCCTCAATGTGCCTGCTTTTTCACCAAAAGTTAAATAGTCCATGAGTATATGTATATATATTTTCAAGAACGTCACGTCATTCTTGTTTGGTGCTTGTTCTTGATTAGAATTTGCATTTTACCAGCATACATCTATCATCTTCACTTTATTTTAGTATTGTGCTGACATATTGCCGTCTGTGTTTCTCCAGGCCACTCCTACTTGGGAGTGAGGAAAGTGTCAAAATAAAAAATCTGCAACAAAGTGGCATTTTAGTTGCTGTGGATATTTAGTGGCATGACAATTTTAGAGTACTGGGAGAAATATCTAAGATTTTTTTCTGGGCTTTCTTTTAGTATTCTCAAGATAACTTGAGAAGGCTTACTTTAAGCCTTATCCTCATATAATGAAGTTCAAAGACAGGAAACAGGCAGTATAGCTTCCCAACAGACTTACCCTTACATTTCACTAGCCAGACCTAGGTCACAATCCCTTACCTGAGATCAAGAGTTCTTTGTTCACTATCCAGTCAACTTGAACATTTGGTTAGAAAGTTAAAGAGGTAAGAAATAGCTTTGGTATAGACCTGACACAGTGTCTGTTGCTCCACCCTTCATTGTAATGCAAACACTAAAATTTGAATGAAATTGACTTTACCTCTGTGGCTCTTAATTAGTGAAAGCCAATGTCCCATTCACCTTTTTGCATGGTGGTCCGTTCAGTTACCTAGGCTTAAGTTAACTGGCACACGGCGTTTCTCTGGCCACAGAAATGTTATCAGGGCAGTGTGATCCAAACTAAGCTGACAGCTTTTATTGAATGTTCTAGAGTACAGAAACTCTTTCTTCACCTGGAAAGTGCCATATACAGAGGACTTTTTTGACCAACTAACTCCTTTTGTGTTGTAGCTAGTTTATTTTAAGGTTTCTGCTAATTGTTATTCCTAAATAATATAGCAGGGTTTTGATTTGTTATTAGCTCTTAAAAAAAGGATTAGATGAAAGATAAGTTTATATTTATGAAAATAATGCTGTAAAAATTAATTGTAAATTTTTCTAAGTCCATCTTTTATTAATGAGAGATTTAGAAATATGTATTGGCAGTGAATTATTGTATCTTTATCAGGGCAAGTTAAGCAGTCTGTGTCAAAGCAAAGCCTTAGTTTTAGGATTTTTCAAAGAGAGATGTTACATATTTTGTGTTAGTAATTTTGTGCTAGTATTTTTATAAGATTATATATATATATATATATATATATATATGTATGTATATATAATAAACATGCTGGTTTTGTGCACAACCAAAAAAGTTAGATTTTTTTCCTCTGAAATTTATGGACGTGAGGAATGTAATTTGAACGTAGTACATACTGAATATTTAATTTAAACTGGCCTCATATAAACATGAAAGCAATAGAATTGGAATTTAGTCCCTTCATGCTTAAATTTCCCAGTAATCCATTCCTAGAAATGTTACAGGAGGTTAGGAACCCTTCTGTGACCTACACTGGGGAACTGGGGCATGGTCTTCTCATCCTTAACTCTGCTGCTGCCCCTTTTATCTTCCACCTGCTTTGAGAGCCCCGATCTTGCTCTACTTGGTTATGCCCAGTGGCCCCGGGCTACGTAGTCCCCATGCAGAGATTTCTTTGTTTGGATTGTGTAACATTTATATAAAGGGATTGTCCCACGATTATTCATTCATAATATACTTGAGATGATCCCAAATACATGTCAACTTGTTATGTTGACCTGTAAATCCTGATCCCTTGCCCCCAATGCCACAGACACACAAACAGAAATTCAATTTTCTGGTAACTTTATCTGAGTTTAAGATACAACTTATACAATTTATGCCTGAACAAATTCACTCGCCTGGGTGGAGCAATATGAGGAAATTTTGGTTGGCTTGCTGTTGTAAAAAGCCTCAGAATTCAGAGCAGATGGTATGTGGGTTAGCAATGATATAATCTCGGACATTCTAGCTCTGGCCTTTCAGTGGCTGCTTGCTGATCTGTTTACCACGCTGTGGGGAGGTTGGCCAGGCTTATTCACTGCATCTCAACACTTTGAGAAACCAAAACATAAGGCTTAAAAAATTTTGTAATGTTGACTTTTTGTTAATTATCTTTATAAAAATTCATATATTATCCTTAGAAACATTTAATTCTCCTTTAAGTAAAAACAAAATTAGTTCTCACAGAAAATCATAAACTCTCTTTATCTACATCATTGTTTTCAAGTGTTTTATATACCTAAGAGAAATTGCATATGTGTATTTATATATGAATGTTTTTAATTGAGTTAGTGTCCTTACTTTTAATATTTTCTTAAAAGGTAATGGGCAGACATGTGTGAAGACTACATTTAATGAACTTCGACCACCCTGCTGAGTCTTAACCATCAGTACATGCCCGTGCTAGGCCAGGTTTCATTTCCAGTTATTTCAATTAAGTGTCTGTAATGTAATTACATGGCACAGGAAGGATCTGTTGATGTTGTGATTTGATTTTTAATAAGATTACTTTAAACTGTAATGTGCCTTATAACTTTGAAAATTCCTGTTAGGTAATTATCTTTTTATGAACTGTTAGGAAAAGTCCCATTTACACAATCATTGGGAAGGATTTCCTTTAAGGTGAGTTACAGTAGTGAATGTATTAGAATCATTCCTTGTTTTATTAACTACAAACCCTTTCTTAATACACCTGGCACGTTTTTGGCTAAAGATAATTTCAAAATATCATATGGAGAAAAGTTCTCATTTAGTGCAAAAACTCCTAATTATTTATATTTTTATATTTTCCTTCTCTTAGTTTTTTTCTCCTACTGCCTCTATTCTTCACCCACATTTTCTTTGCCCTTTTTCAAGTTTCCAGGATCTCTGTGGGAAAATGAGGTTTTAAGTGATGCCAACCCTTAATATTGAAGTTGCTAATGAATATTTGGCTTTTTAGTTTTGAGACAACATTTTCCTGTAACAACTGCAGGACAGGTGGCCCTGTGCAAGGTAACCATCGAGGTATCACTCTTTAATTGGTACTTCCATTATTATTATTCTTACTAGTATTGAGGAGGGAATTGTAAAAATTAGCACCTTCAGTGACATGTGTTTTTGAAGAGAAATACCCACAATAATTTTATACTTCTTGTAGTAGTAACTATTGAGGAATGTGATATATAGATGATGTATTACATAATTGTACACCTGAAATCTATGTAATTTTACTAACAATTGTCAGTCCAGTAAATAGTAATAAAAATTTTGAGGAATACATACACTACTTCCATTAATTTCTTCATTATCATTGACGGATATGTTCTTTCCAGAACATTTTTAAAAACAAGAACAAATCAAAAGAAAAAAAAATCCTTCTTCACTTGGATTTGTGTGATGTATCTATGTACTTATGGATTTTGAATTACATTAAAAATTTAGAAGCATTGTTTGCAAGAATTGACAATTCAGGTCAAGATTAATTAATATGTTAATGAAGTGAATATATTTTTATAACCTAAATATATACAATAAATGGAACCATGAGTGTGATTTTATTTTACTACAAACATGCTGACACACAAATAGAATGGTTTTCAATTTAGGAATTTTCATTATTTAGCTACATCAGCAGCCTATGAAGAATTTGTTTTATATTTCTTAATTTTAAGTAAAGATTTAATTCTCCATTTTTGGGTAAAAAAAAATTCTAATTCATTTTTTTCCATTTTCCCTACTTAAAAAAACAAATCCTCCAAATATCAAAGGTACTCCAAAGAGAAATGGTAGCTAGCATCTTGATAGTTATACATACTGACATCAAATATAGTATGAATGATAAACGAATTTATGAAGAAGACTGTATATTCTTATTCAATAGTAAGCTTACTTTATTCTCATTTTCTTTTACTTAAACTGCTTTAAATATGTAATGGAATATAATTAAATGGGGCATTGCTATGCCTTATTTAATTAGCACATTAAAAGGAGAGTTTTTAAAATAAAAAAAATGTAATTGGAACAATTTTCAATGTGATTTATTTGTTAAGTTTTTACCATAATACTGATGTCTAGAAAATAGACTTAAATCGTCTTGAGTTAAATAAGAATACTTGACATGTATTTGGTCACTGACTTCTTTTAGCTTGACAATTGAAATTGACCTTATAGCACTGCCCCCAAGAAGACTCTGCTGTGATCTCTGACATTTGAACTCGCTGCAATCTTTATCTTGCACCTTTGAGACTGGAAGCTGCCACATTATGTGAACTATGGTCAGTTATGTACCAACCAGTTTTATTCACCAAGGGTCAAGCTGATACTTAGCAGCTTGCTGAAATTAATAGCCATCTTGACAAGAGTTGTTTATCTTTTTCTCTTATTTTAATTGATAAATGCGACTGGTTCTCTAGAGAAATATGTGACTGTGGCTACTTGGTCCAGAATAATAGACAAATTAACTAAATTTTAGCTTTTTAGTTCCCCCTTCTCCTCCCCTTGGCTCCTAAAATACAAGTAATAGTTACAACTGTCTAGTCCTTTTTTTCAATATGTGTTTTTTTACATTTTTATATGAAATGACATAAGTATTGCTTAAATTTATTTAACACATAAAATTGGAATGATTTAATTTCTTAACTTCCACTGAGCTGGGGTAAATATGAGGAAGAATTTCTCCTGGTGTACCTAGTTACCTTTGTAAATCTCAATGCAGTTACTAAATTTTGAAATGACATTTACCAAGTCTTGGAGTTTTGTAATGGCAATGACTAATGTTTTATTTGGAAGAAAAATGCTTTTGTGGAATGTTGTTTTTTTATTAGTACTTTTACATGTGTCAAGATATGCTAGTTATTTGGTGACCTTGTGACCATGAACTCATAATTTCATCTTGTTTTTTAGAAGAGAGAAAGCCCCCATCAGCCAAGGTCAGTTCTCTTGTGAAGGGGTCAGCAGTGAGCTGTTAGCAGCCAACACTTAGAGTGCCTGATAGATGGATGCACCCGCCTGGTAAAGGGAATCTGAGTGGAGCATCACAGACTCTGCTGCAGTCTAAAATGGATATAAGAGAGATTTCTACAGATCATGAAATGTCATATATGATAGGTCTCAAAAATTTTCTAAATCAATGAGGGGCCACTCCTCAAAATTTGAATTGTTTTAAGATACATCTAAGGGCTATTAGATAGAATGAGTAATTATTCATCATTAGTGTATTATAATCAATTAATGTAAGAATGAAGTTTGGATAAGTGTTTGAATGAAAAAATTCTAAATGTTTTTATGGTGGGCTATGATAATCTTACTCTTTAAGATTACCTTCTTCTGGAAGGATGACTGTCACTTAAAGTGTCTGTTGCCAATAAGGATGAAACATGACCTAGCATTATTATGCTGTAAATATAATGTTTGCACGCACTCATTCATTCATCATTCATTCATTATTTCATATTTTTAGTAAATATTTGTTGAAAACATACTATGTACCAGGGACGATGCTAAAGATAAAATGAAAAAAAAATCACGTTTAGTCAAGGAGATAATTTGTGATCAAATAGTACAAAAATATAAACTTAAAAGCTTTAGGTTGAGTGCTGCTAAAGACACTTTTGTAGAAGTATGAGAACATACTGCAGGTATGATAGAGTTCGTTCTGGGGTTTAGGTAAGTTTTCCCTGAGAAAATGATATTTGAGCCGGGGTCTGAAAGATGATAGGTGTCAAAGAAGATGGTGTAGTCTATTCCAAGCAAATTGGACATGATATTCATGGGCTATAAAATGGACAGGAAAATGGTACTTTCAAGGAACTGAACCAAGTCCAGAGTCATAAAGGATTTGGGAATGTGGAGAAAATGGTTTAAAATGATAATTTAGAGATAAACATAGACCAACTCATGAAGAATCTTGTAGACCACAGTAAAATTTGGATCTTTATTCTAAAAGCAATGGCAAATCATTGAGAAACTTTAAACAGACAAATAACATTAATGAATTTTCATTTTTAAATGCTTTTTGTGGAGTGTTAAAAGAGTAGATACTGGCAGGGCAGTGAGGAGGTTCTTACAGTTGAACAGGTGAGAGATTGAGAGATAAATCAAATGAGGGATAAATCAAATGATTGTGTGATTAGACAAATGAGATAAAATGGTAAGGACAAAGTGATGGCTAACCTATGGAAAATAATAGGCAGGAGCAAAGACAAATCTTCCATTTCTGCTTTTCCTGATGGATATTTGCTGTTCTTTTTTTATTTTTATTTTTATTTATTTATTTATTTATTTATTTTTCTGTTCCTGATAGAAGTGTTTTCTTCTGCTCCGTGAACCTTTTTTTCCCCCCCTCACATTGCTGTCTTGAATTAAGTCACGGCTAAGAGCGAACAGAAGGGCCACAGAAGTACAGTGCTGCCTTCAGAGTCCTGAAAAAAAGAGATGCAGAGGTTTTCTCATTTTTAGTAATTCTGGTGATTGTTGTATCTCTGCACTTCTGTAATAATTCCTTTCAGGATACCAATCGTTAATTCTGAATTTGTGGTTCTCACAAACCCAATTCACGAAGTCACGTTGAATTGACTCCTTTAAATTACATGAATGATTCTGGCTGGAGCATCAATATGTTCTAACAGTTTTATTTTATTGCTCCCTTTATCTATATCAGGCAATCCAAATCCCAAATGCCTAGCATGAAGCTAAGCTTGTTTACCTGTTCTTTAATATCTTATAGGTAGGGACAATTCGGAAGTGTGTGGAGCAGAACTAAGTAGAAAGCATAAGCATGTACTTTTAAAAAAAGGTGCTGGACCCCTTGTCTGATCTCTCAGGCTGCTCACTGAGAGTCGCTAAGGAAAAGAAGACTTGGTAAACACCACTGAATAGGTGGCATAAGTTCACTTTTCGATAGTTGAGTCTTTGGTGGAGATATGAAGAAGGCCTCTCTTACTGGAGTTCTCTAGCTATGATTTGGTCTAATATTGTGAATTTGAGAATCATTAGTATAGGGTGTGTAAGGATCAGGTTGCCATATAATTTATTGTCCAAGTCAGGACACTTTGCAAAGTGAAAAGGGTATTATGAACAATCACAAAGAACCAGCAATTGAGAATGTCTTAGAATCCTCAAGAACTATAGTCACTCCAACACTGAAAGAAACCTTGGCTTTGAATTAAATGATCACTGTTTCCTTCACACAGATTTCATTCATGGAGACTGGCATTGTTTTAAATAAGCATTGCTATATGTAAGTCACTGTGACAATCCATTTAAGTAGGAAAAAACCAACAATATTGCTTTAAACTGAAATGAAAATCCTTTTTTTTTCGGGGAAACATTTTGTCACAGGTTTATTGTTTAAATATTTTTGTTCAGCTTTTCTACAGTGGAAAAAGTGACAGTATGGCTAATACTATCCTTCCCCTTTGTCCATTTTTGAATGTAGAAATGATGCCTGAGCTGTGGTGGAAGTCTTGCATCCATGAAGGAAAGGTCAAAAAATAAATATATGGGATCCAAATTATTGAGCTGGTTAAACAGTATTCAGTATTAGCAGGATTTGTCTTCTCTTTTTTTTCCTATATGAGAAATATTAACTCTTCTTATTTAATATACTGTTTATCAGTTTTTCTACATGTTTGCAGCAAAAGTATTCCAAAATAATTCAAAGGGCCAAGAGGTCATTAGTACGCAACTATCTAAGAAACTGTCTTTCAGAGAAGTTTCTTCCAGAGAAGTTTGTTATCATGATCATGGCTATTAAACTCAGTATCATGAATTTTAAGTTCTTACACAATAAAACATTACCAGTAAGGGATAACTTGGACCCAAAAATTCAGTTAAGTAAAATGGATGTAGAATCATGTTTCTGCAAGAGTAACGACATGACTAGGGAAAATTTGTCTACTAATTGGTCAGGAGTTGCCTGGGTGCTTTTCAGCGGTTCACATCTGCTCTGACCATGGTTTGATACCATCTGGTTGTGTTTTTGTGTTCTGGTTTAAATATTAATGGAGGCTGCTAATGGTTCTCCAGGAGTGATTCATAAAATGAAACAGTGTGCCTATTTTGTTGCCTAGTACGGACTGGGGAGAGGAGATATTGTGGAGGCAGTGATCTACTTTCTACCTCCTACTTCATAAGAAGGGACTCCCAGCCCTCCTTGGTATGCCAAAGCCTCACTTTCTCCTGCATGTATTCCTCTCCTTGCCAGAAAATTAGAAATTTAGGTTCACCTGCTTGGAGTTGTATACTTGGATGGAAGATGAGAACAAAGATCCAATCCAACTGTATCTTAAAGAACCTCCCTAAGGAGCTTTATCAGGGGTTTCATTATACAGCAGTCCTCCTTATCCACAGATGATACCTTCTAAGATCCCCAGCGGCTGCCAGAAACATATATGCACTATGTTTTTTCCTACACATACAAAACTATGATAAAGTTCAATTTATAAATTAGTCACAGTAAGAGATTAACAACAATGACTAGTAATAAAATCAAACAATTAGAACAACATACTGTAATAAATGTTATATGAATCTGGCATTATTAAGTAAAATAGGGTTATATGACCATGAGCACTATGACACCATGTCAGTCGATCTGATAACCTAAATAGCTACTAAGAGATTAATGGGCATATAGTTTTTACAGCATGGAGATGCTAGGCCAAAGGATGTTCATGTCCGGGGCGGGACAGAAAGAGTCAGCGAGAGGTTTCATCACTCTATGTAGAATGGTGCATAATGTAAAACTTAGGAATTGTTCATTCCTGGAATTTTCCATTTAATATTTTTGAACTGCAGTTGAATGTAGGTAACTGAAACAATGGAAAGCAAAACTACAGATGGTGGGGGTACTACTTATTGTACTACATATCTATACTTCAAAAACCTGTGTTCTTAATAGCTATAACAGCTATTCATGGAAAAGTCTGTCCTCCCCGAAAGGTAAGGGATATATGGCACTTACTTACCTGACTCCCATTTGACTCATATCAGAGGTGCTGAAGCTTGTGGAATGACTGGTAAGTTTAACAACAGAGAGCACCATCCTGGCTGTATGCCTTTCTGTGCAGGCTACAGTACAGAATCTTCATTGGTGTCTTAGCCTTAACTGCTTTAGGTTTTTTTCCTAACAAACCTGTTAAGCCGAATCTTGATTTCATTTCCTCTTACAATGTTTTCTAAATTGGATTCTTCAGTCAGGTGCTTAGATAAATTTGGGAAAGGTAAGCATTAAACACCTTTTTTCTCTTTTAACTGTAAGACTGCTCAGAACTGTCATTCCTGAAACTTTAAGATTGGTAGAGAATGTCTTAGCCTTATTTGATCACCAAATCTTTTCTTCTGGAGAATACTGTGGAACAAAAGTCTCATGAAACATGCATGGTATTTGTCAAATTTATGTAATCAATTAGAAGGTGCATTTTTATTCTGGACATGAGGTTCTTCTGTTCGTATCCTGGGGTATCTTATTTTGTGCTTCCCTTCTAAGTATTAAGTGTTTTCTTTTTCGACTACTTTTGTATTTGAGGACTAATAGCAGAGTGATCTCACAATATGAACTGGACTGTGAGAACTCATGTTATGAAATGGATTGCTTAGTTTGAGGAATCCGGAGCATCATTCTGCAGACCCATGGGCTACATGTCAAATATGGCATAATATCTGACTGAAAAAATGAAAAAAAAATCAGTAATGAGCTTTAGAGCTAGAAGATACTTAGATATCTATTTCCCTATTCTTATTTTACAAATGAGTTAATTAGTGCTCATAAATGTAAAGTTGCCTACTCTTTGTTAGTAGCAGTTAGTGGAAGAACCAGAATAAAAATCTTTACCAAATTTGTATTTTTCCCCCAACTACACTATACTTTCTGACCGTTTTTGGAATACAATAATGCCTTAATAAATGTTTCTTGAATAAATAAATGGCTAAATTTATATAAATAGTTGCATGTTTTCTCTGAAGACTTGTTTTATCTCCTTTCAGAATCTATAAGATCTTTTTAGAGTTCTTCTCTTAATTCTTCTGCTAGAAAGTAAATGGAGTTGTCTTCAAACTTTCTTTTTAGCAATCATAACAATCAACAGTTTGTTCCAGAATTCTTTCTCAGTTATCCATAAATGAAATAAGGAAAACAACTGAGTAACATGGATGCTTGGAAAATGAAGGTAAAAATAAGAGTTATAAGTCATTCCTTGAAAATGATTTCTGTTTCATGCTTCACATAATCTCCTGCCAACTAATGTCAAAAGTGACTTTCCTCACCCATAGATGCATCATGATAGTCAAATGTGTTCACAGCTGACATTTCTCTGTGATTTTAAGTTGTGTATTAGGAGGGATCCCTGAACCAGTGAACTCACACTACCTATTATGGTCTTTCATTGTATTTTCTGGGAACATGTCAGCATACTCTGACATTTTTGTATTATATTTCGGACTATGACCTGGATTCAATCAGAATTCTCCAAGCCCCACATTTAATACCAACCATTTCTCCAAATCTGAATTGGGAGACATAGATATGTGAATATAAAGACACATATGCAGGCAAGTTGTACATTCATATATTAAACAGACATATAATGAAAATTACAAACATAAATGAACAAAGCCAAATTGATATATGGTGACCTTTGTGGTGGATATAATGCCCTTAGTAATCTAAGACTTTGAAGAGCTCTACCCTTAAGTTGGCAGAAGGGAGAAAAAAAAAGGCTGTTACACACTTTTTAATAATCTGCTTCTGAGGATGGTGGGGAAACATTCCAAAAGAATAAATTGAGCATTATTAATTATCTTCATATGGAATACTGTAGATCTGATTTTTTTCTTTACAAATAGTTCCCATTTCCCCAGGCTGCTTCATATTCATTTGTGTCACATGCTATGCCTCCCAGGGTTCTGATTACTGAAACCGAGAGGTCATCTAATTTGCATAAATAGTTTAATTTCCCTTGATGACCTACTGTGTTCAAGGTAAGAGTATACTTTTTCAGCTTTTTTCTGGTGCTGGTTTTCATATTTACATTTTTAATGTTAAATGGGGCTTTCTTTTTCACTAATAAGGAAAAAAAAACTCTTCATGAATTATATTCGATAACCTATATCTTTAGGTCATCTTATAAACAG
Organism: Rhinolophus sinicus; assembly: GCF_036562045.2. NCBI lineage: Eukaryota > Metazoa > Chordata > Mammalia > Chiroptera > Rhinolophidae > Rhinolophus > Rhinolophus sinicus. The sequence goes on along the minus strand of NC_133753.1, from coordinate 139,328,520 downwards.
AGCAAATGACGGCCAGAATGGTATAATTTAGTGTAGCTCAAACAACTTCCTGTATTAAAACAGCTATTGTTTTCTGTTTATATTGGGCTATGTGGGTATGTGTGTGTGTGAGCGCATGTGCCTATGCACACACACATGCTTCAGTTAGTCATTAGAAGCATTTTTCATCATGGGGTTTTCTTTTAAAATGGAAAACTTTAAGGGAAAGTAAAATATTAAGTCTTTGATACCATAGTGTCAATAAACTTATCAGACATTTTCCTCAATTGATGAAAATAGAAATATTGAGTTTAGAGACACCAAGAAATATTTTTGTCAACTTTAGAAAGTTAAAATGGGACAACTATGCAATTGGAAAGAATAAAGCTATACCTAATTGCCCCAATTTGTATTTATGGGGCTATTTAATATATATTGAGAACCCATTAATAGTAGGAAATAGTCTGTACACTTATGGAGGTTCATTATGTGGAGGCTTTATAACTTAATTGTTAGAAGTATATTAACTTAATAGATGCAAAGTCAATAGCACTCAAACTACCATTTAAGTCAAATCACCCTTTATTCTGATATTCTGCATTTGATTCACTTGATGCTCAATAGGTTGAATCAGAAATGATTTTCAAAATGAGTTGACAGTGGTCAGATTTCTTTTATAATCAGGTGCCAAGGCGATTATGCACACATCACATTTACAGAGCCCTTCTTCTCAAGTAGTAATTTCTATAATACTGGTTTGAAAAAAAAAAAAAAAACTAGACAAGATGTGATTTTTGAGTACAGGTTCTCAAAAAATGTGCAAAGCTGGAATGTAATTGTAGGCTGTATTATTAACTCAAAGGCTGGCATCATTTCAGCATTAAAAAATAACAGTTATGGGAATGAGGACCCCCTTTTCTGATCGTAAAAGAGCTTGTGTATGGATATTATGAGGGATTTTCCCGAGCCTTATTCTTAAACAGATTACACTATTCAAAGTCTCAAAGAATCAAAATCGTGCTCAGCTGGGGCAGTCAATGTGCAGTCTAAACATGTGACAGATGCAGAGAAAACTTCAAAGATGCCATTACAAATGCCTGTGGAGATATTTAAGGAGCCAGATGCTACTGTGCCATGTCTTCTGCAGCTCTGAATGTGTCCTGTGATCACCTTCCAAAGAGGAGGTGTGGTTCAATCTGGTGAGGAACAGAATGCCACCTAATCTTTTTGTTGCTGTTGTTTGCATACACTGTATGGCGAGGGTGTGAGGGGCTGGGATCAGTGACTCTAACAGGGAGGACATGTATATGAATTTGCTATTCCTTATATATGAAGGCACAACTGCAAGAAAAAATGTATACGATGTATTCTGTGAAAGCTCTCCTATCTAAAAAGCATGATTTATAGGTGCATATTGCTATGGAAGAGCTTTTTTTTCCCTTTAACTTTTGCTATTTATTTAGACACTAAAAGAGGTAATAAATATATTCATTATGGCTAATGTTTATTTCACTTTTTGTTTTGGTGTTGAGAAATAAATTACTTGGGACATCATATTATTAAGTGCATCTTTCATTTTCATCACTACTGCATTCTACAGAGGAACTTAATATTTTGAGATAAGCTAACAATCTAAAAATACTACCTGCTTTTATTTCATATGGATTCCTTTATTTTTAGTTTTCTTTTCCATTATAGGCTATGTGAGACAGTTTGTTTTATCTCAACTTCTAAGAACACTATTTCATAGGCTTATTATTCCAAATGGACTAAAGGGAAATAAAGATAACTTCTAGGAAACATGTAATACAGCAAATAAAACAAACTGGAAAGTTTGAGTCACTGTGTAATGTTTGAGCATTTATTTTTACAATGAAAAAATGAATCTGCCCAAGTTTATTCTTTTTATTATATGTATGCAATACCCTAACTTATTCTCTATTAAATCAAACCTTTGGAGAGATTATTTTATTAATTTTTGAATTGAAATTTGTGGCATATTATAAAAAATAGAAGTCACATACACAATTATTTACATGAGAAGGGATGACTATAAGTGGAAAATAAATAACAAAGGATATTTTTCTTTCTAATGTAAACATCTGGCAGTAATCCTTGCTTACACAATTAATGGGCATTTAATTGGCAATGATCAGTTTATTGCTGCAATATGAAGTGAACGTTTCCCCAGGAACAAACAGCTGTTGCAAGAATTTCACAGTGATTTAGCAAACACCAGGTGATAGCTGTATCTAGAATGAAATGTTCTGTCTCTCAGCAAATCACAGTGCACTGGGAAAAAAAAAAAAAGTTAAAATTAGGATAGCTAGAGAGATCCAATTGTCACTGACATTAAAATCTATCTAAAAAGCAAACTTCATAAAACAACAAGTTAATTGCATTACCTATTATCCATGCCTCAAATATAAAGAAAGAAATAATTTCTCCAAGAAGAAAATAGTAAGTTGGCATGACATTAATCTATTTAAAAGTAGTATTTTATGTCTTGGTTTAAAGACATAATGGCTGATAAAACTTTTTTCTATTCTAATATTTTATCCTTCTAAATGTCTTAGGAATTTGATAGTCATGATTCTAATTTTTGATTAAAAAGTTATTGAACTCATTCAATGGTTACTGACAATTATATTTTTCCTTAATAGATTTTATTCAACTGTCTAAAATTAAATGTACCACTTTTTAATTTGCATTGCTTGTGAGCTGCTTTCTCATTAAGTTTTAAATAAAAAGTTTTTCATTTTTCATTATGTACTTTTATTACTAATTTAATAAAACGATAATAGCTATGCAAACTTTCTGTGACTACTCAGCTTTTGGCATAGATTAAATTATACATTTTAAATGTAGCTCACTGGCAGACACTGTTATTTCATAAAGCTGAGTTTCATTAGTGAAGAAAGTAATTTTGCTTCAGCAAAAAATGCTTTTATTTACTATACTATTTAGTATTAGCTCATGCTAGAGTCTATGAACAATGAACTGAAATGAACAAAGCATCACGGGCCAATTTATAGAACAATGCTTTTATTTTTTCATGTATGCATTCTGCAATAATTCATCTCCATGACAAAAGCAGACAATCAATCATCTTCCATTGTGCCTTTCTCAATAGAATTACCATTCTTGATGTAACAAAAGAAAGCTGCCTGAGTAACAGGAACAGTTTTACATGCTCACATCAATAAATTGACCACACTTCAAAAATACCTTTATCCATTAATATGACGATGCATTTTTATGTTTAACTTATCTATATTAATATTAAACTGTTGCTAAGTAGCAATGTTCTTTTTCATTCAAGAAAACAATATATGGAAGCATGTTAAAGGAATGCTTTCAAGTGTCTCTGACAAAACTTTGTAATCTGCATACAAGGGCTGATATGTTATAATAATTCTGTGTAATTTGAAATATATCACATTTTGGAAATAAAATCTTTATATTTATAAGTCCTAAAATCTCATGGAATCTATTCAGTGTTAACAAACAGCTGTTTGTTCCTGTATTTTAAGATTATGTAAGGTCATTATAAGAATATGGCAGGTTTAAGGTGATCCTATAATATATGGTATTGTTCCTGAAGTAAGATATTTATGTGGTAGTGTGTGTTAAATATACAAACTTATGTACATATTTCAACAAGTACAATTTGTAAATGCTATGTGAAACTTAAAGAAAACGTAAGTTTAAAGGTTAAATACAATTTTCCCTACCAGGAAAATGAAGGAATGATATAGATATGGCTATGTACACATCATAAATAACTACCGTGTTTCTCCGAAAATAAGACCTAGCCAGACCATCAGCTCTAATGCATCTTTCGGAGCAAAAATTAATATAAGACCTGGTCTTATTTTAATATAATATAAGACTGGGTATAATAAAATAAAATATAATACTGGATCTTATATAAGATCGGGTCTATAATATAATACCCAGTCTTACTTTAATATAAAACCGGGTCTTATATAATACAAGACCGGGTCTTACAATATAATATAATATAATAATATAATATAATATAATATAATATAATATAATATAATATAATACAGGGTCTTATATTAAATTTTGCTCCAAAAGACACATTAGAGCTGAGAGTATGGCCAGGTCTTATTTTCGGGGAAACATGGTAGTTCTTTTATTTTTAATAGAATAATAGAAATTTAACATGAAAAAAGTGAAAATTTTAGATGTTTTTCTAGCCAATATAGAGTGCATACTGAGATATGTATCATTTTCATATAGTTTTTATATATAATACTGTCTTTGGCCCTAAATTTTTCTCACAGAGATCAAATGGAATTTTACAGCAAAATTCTCAGATTAAAATATGAATAGTTTCTATATAACCTACCAGAGCAACAGGCTTAATATTAGCTAATAACACTCATGTCATTAACCACTCCAAAATTCAGATGACTTTAGAACCTCTGAAGTCTTCTTTAATTGTATTTTCTTTTTCCTGAATTAATGAGGCCAGGCCATAACATGTTTCAAGAAAATGAAATCCTTTGTTAAAGAAATGCAAATGCAGTGACTTAGCATCTAAGATAGTGTACAGTATAGATGACTGTGAGAATACTTTCAATGCAGTCTACAGGACATCACAATAATTCATAACATACAATAATTTATACACCAATTATATAATTAAATTCTAAATATTTTGTGCTCATATTAGTTGTTTATGAATTTAGTCTTAGTTTTGTCTTTTCCAGAGACGTAGTTTCCAACTATAATGTCATATAATTGGAATAATAGAGTATGCAGCTTTTCAGATTAGCTTCTTTCAGTTGATAATACGCATTTAAGTTTCCTCCAAGTCTTTTCATTATTTGATAGCTCATTTCTTTTTAGCATTGAATAATATTGTCTGAGTGTACCACAGTTTGTTTATCCATTCACCTACTGAAGAACATCTTGGTTGCTTCCAAATTTTGGCAATTTTCAGTAAACCTTCTGTAAACATCTGGGGACAGGTTTTTGCATAGATACGTTTTTAACTCCATTGGACAAACACCAAGGAGCATGATTGCTGAATCATATGTTTAGTTTTGTAAGAAACCACCAAACTATCTTTCCAAGTGGCTGTATCATTCTGCATTTCCATCAGCAATGAATCAGAGTTCCTGTTGTTTTACATCCTAGCCACTATTTAGTGTTTGGGATTTTGGCCATTCTAACCGTTGTGTAGTGGCATCTCACTGTTGTTTTAATTTTCATTTCCCTGATGACATATTATGTGGAGCATCTTTTATATGCCATTTCCCATCTGTTTATCTTTTTTGGTGACTTGTATGAGTTAAGGTCTTTGGCCCAATTTATTGGGTTGTTTGTTTTTTTATTGTTGAGTTTTCAGTGTTCTTTGTATGTTTTGAATAAGAGATGTGTCTTTCGCAAATATTTTCTCCAAGTCTGTGGCTTGCTTTTTCATTCTCTTGACTGAATATGTTTTTGATTCATGCAGCTGGTGCCTTAGATTGATGTCACCAAATCCTAAACTTATTTTGTAAAACTAAATATTTTTACCTGATGTTGCTTTTAGAGATTAAAATTTTTTATAGACCAGGGTTGTCAATGAGCAGACCAAGGAAACATTTCTTTTTTTACTTTTATATCAACAAGGTGAAGATTTCTAATATGTAGACCTGCCCACTTCTCTTCCTTAGAATTAAACCTGCCTTCCTTCGCTGGCTTTACTATCCAATGTAGACTACAGCCTATCACTCTAATCACTCTCTTGCCAATTACCTCACTTCCCATTTCTGTTTGCTCTTCAAACTTCTAACTTGAAATGAACCCAGTTGTCCATCTGTCCTGAGGCTAAACCCGGGCTGCTGAGTGCTGATGGAAATAAAAATAATCACGCTGCATAACCACCACAGGGCCACGATCTCCAACCTCAACCGGATCCTCATTGCTGTCTGACAGTCTCCTTTCTGCAGTCAGTTCTCTCTTCTATCGACCATATCTATTTTGAAACTTCTTTCAATTTTTTAAATCAACTGCATAATTCTTTACATTCTGCAAATGGTTGGAATTACTGTTTTACAGAGAAGATGCTAGAAATTAGATAAAAACAGCTCTTGCCACCAAATCCACTCTCAACCCCAACAAGGAGCAAGAGCAAGTCCTCATTCCTAAAGCAAATCCCTCTTTCACTATCTGTGATTTCATCGATTATACCCCATTCCAGCTTTTCCTGTGCAGTTCCTCCTTCATATCAACATTAAAAATGCGCTCAAGTCTTTTTCAGTTTTTCCATGTTTCCCTCTAGAGACCAACCTCTCTCACCTTTCCCTGGTAGACTTATTAAACAATATGCCTCTTCTTACTGCCACTGCCCCTAATCTATTCACTTCTCAATTTATGGCTGGCAATTCTCTTCTAGACATAAATTCTTTCTTTCTTAGCTTCTCCTATAGTCTGACCTCTTTCTTTCACTCTATCCATTTTTCACATACTCTTCTGGCTTCACAAAGCAGGGTGATCTTGCCTACACTCCATCACTGTTGTACTTCCAAATACAGCCTCTAGCACTGGCCTTCTTCCTGAATTCAAACCCATTTATCCAACAGCCAGCTGGAGATCCTCTTCTAGAAGTGCTACACTTACCTCAAATTCAGTATTACCCCCAAAATTTCTCACCTTCTTCCCTGGTGGGCTTCAAATTCCATGAAAAAGCAGAATGATACAGTAAAATTTATATGAACTCGTCAGGTTTTAGAGGGCCACCTTACTATTGTGTTTCCCTGAAAATTTGACCTAGCTGGACTATCAGCTCTAATGTGTCTTTAGGAGCAAAAATTAATACAAGACCCGGTATTATATTGTATTATATTATATTATATTATATTATATTATATTATATTATATTATATTATATTATATTATGTTACATAAGACCGGGTCTTATATCAATTTTTGCTCCAAAAGATGCAATAGAGCTGATGGTCTGACTAGGTCTTATTTTCGGGGAAACATGGTACTATGTGACTCGGCGTATGTCACATCACTGGATCTATGTTCTCTATAAAATTAGAATGACAAAGATATAGTACATACATTATAGGGCACCATGAAAAACATATGCATATATGGAAAATGATTCAACTAAAATACACTGTTATATAATGTAAGAATAATAATGGTAGTCTTATTATTATTATTATCATCTATCCAAGAAGATGAAAATTAGTCATAGTTGGTTAGTTATTTCTCACTAAGGTATTATTTACCCCAATAAGAGGGCACATTTATTTATTGCTTTCTTATGTAAAATGCCCCTTTTCATGGTTCTTATAATTTTTTGAAAGGTTGACTCTTTTGGTCTTTTGTATATCTTATCTGCTTATTATAGGACCAGTCCCTTCATACATACTTATCATTTAAGTATCTTTTTTCTCTTTTATTGGGGTGGTGGTGGTGGTAAGGAGTGGGTTTATATGCCACTTCAGCTCTTTTTCTTTTCTTTTTTTTTTTAAACTTATTCTTTCTTTTGTAGAAGTTATCCTGAACTTTTAGATAGATATCTCCCTGTCCTTTCAAAGCAGTACTGTAATGTTTGTGGATTGTGAGATTTTTATGAGTTGCTCATCACTCTTAAGCCACCTTCTCTTTTATTAACTATTATAAAGTCTTTTATGTGAAGTTTTTGAAATTTGTTTTTCCTAAAAGGCTGTAGTTCAAGTTCTACTGTTTAAAGTCCCTCCTCCCCCTTGATTATCACGAACTCTTATGAAACCTGCCCATTTAATTTGAAATTTTATATCATTTTTGATCATTGATTAGTTTTTGCTCATCAGAATTTGATATGGAAATACGTATGCTATTGTTTGGCTTACCTTATGAGGAAAGAAAAATTCCAACTTTGAAAGATGCTGACTTGAATACATGATATGGCTGACACTTTTGCTATGATCAAAGATGCATGCCACCACTGAAACTGCCTTTTGGACTAATTTGGTGTTTTCCATCTGTAATGACATGATCAATTTTTTTTCCCTGCCATGCATTCACTCTCAGATGAGAATAAAAAATCTACAGTTTTTACTATTTATACAACTCTCAGAACCATAGTTTGTTTACATAATAGTAATTAAATTTGCAGAAGCATCAGCAAAAAAACAAGTAATTTATTATGTTATAGTTAATCTATTTTAGCAAAGTATTTCAATTTCTATTCAGTACCAACTTTCACTGATTTAGAAATAAAGAACATGAAAAATTTTCCTTGCCAATTCTGACTTTTTGAAATGTATCTATAGGACTATTACATTAAAATTATTTTATCATGATTTTCTTTTTATAAAGCAATGCAAGTTTATTGCAAAATATTTAAACATTTCAGAAAGGAGTAAAGTTAAAAATAAAAACAAATCTCTATAATCCCATCTCTCATAAAGAACTTCCAATAGCATTTTGTAACTCCCCCTCCCAAATTATATCTATATATTAACAAGTGTTATGTACAAAAAGCCAATAAAATGCCATACTATACATATTAATAGATGACTTTCTTGTTTCTCTTAATGTATTGTGAATCTCTTCTGTTTCAGTTGATATAGTTTTGCCTCACTTGTAACAGCTGCATAATATTCCAATGTATAGATGAATCATACTTTATCCAATTAGCATACTTTTAGATTGTTTCCAATATTTTATTACTAAAGACAAACTGTAATTAACATGTGTGTGAATGTGTGTGTATATACATATATATGTATATATATATACATATATAAATAAATAAATATATAATATATATATATATATATATATATATATATATACAAATTTAAATCAACTTTTGGGTTATTTTTACTTGTTACAATGGACACACACACACACATACACCATATATATGTATATGTACAATGGATATATATATATATATATATATATATATATATATATATGTGTGTCCATTGTAACAAGTAAAAATAACCCAAAAGTTGATTAAAATTTTTTACATTAAAAACGTCTTGTATTCTTTTAGTGTATTTACCATATGCACCCCTACCCTGACACTTTTTTAAAAAACTTGGCTGTTTATTATTTTGATGTAATACAACTGTTAGAGCTAGGAGGAGTATAAGTTATATGTGGTTTTTATACATATTTATTTCATTTGTTTTTTAATTTAAAACTGGTCTATAGAACTTCACCTACAAATTTCTAAAGGCCAATGGTCTACAGTTTTCGTGTTATGCTTAGAAAGGCTTTTATACTTCCAATATTATCTTCTTCCTTTTTGGTAGTTTTAACTATAATTGCAGAGACATTTTATTAATTTTAATGGAATATAAACAATGCGTTTTTAAAAATTTAACAGAATGAACAAAAGTATTTCTAAACTCTCTCATATAAACAATTTTTTCAAACACTTGACAAATGTAATTGCTTTATGAAAACTGTCTGCCTTGTTTAAAAAAGAAAAATAAGCTAACATATATCCAAGATACAGACATACAACAAAACAGTAGTGCTAATAGAAAAGATAAAAGATAAAAAAAAGATAAAAAATATAATTTTAAGCTAAGAAAATAGTTGAAATAAGAAGTATAAGGAGAAGTTAATGAAATTGAACTACAGTATTATAATGTTAGAGCAGGAGAAAAAGCCATATTTTCATGGCCTTTGTGAAAAACAACAATCACAGTTAATAATTTACTTCTCCCCAATGACTGTTGAATAGAAGGTTTGAATAAAAAAAAATTAGAAAGATTTTGATTAGATATTGGTACATATTTTCTTTTTTTTAATTAAAGTTTGTTGAGGTGACAATTGTTAGCAAAGTTACATAGATTTAAGGTGTACAATTCTATAATACATCATCTATATATCACATTGTGTGTTCACCATCCAGAGTCAGTTCTCTTTCCATCACCATGTACTTGATCACCTTTACCCTCATCTACCACTCCCCTCCCCACTCACGTATTTTCTGACAGTGAGAATTACTAAATATCGAGAAGAATTGCTTTGGAGGTCTCTAAAAACTGAATACATTGTTGCTAGTCCTGAATGATCCTAATAGATAAGAATGCATAAGGATTGAGCACAGAATCTTGAGATATCTTTTAGGATTTTATGAAAGCTCTGAAAATTTTTCTGGAAATATCTGAAATGCCAAATGTAGATTTATATTTTTGGAAATATTCTGAAGGTTTAGTTCGGTGTACCATCCATCTCCCAAATGTTTTCCCCATTTTTTTAGTTTATCCTTACTCCAATTCATTATAAAAACTACTTTTCAGTTGAAAGATCCCAAACTTTGACTATGATGAAGTAGCCCCCATGCTCAAGGACATTCACAGATGGCTGAGTCTGAATCTTTCTATCCTTGATGATTTGATCCCAAAACACCACTCCTGCCCAGCCTCCACCTCCACTTCTTCATGAATCCTAAGTGTAGTCACACCTCACTCGTCACTATTCACAAACTGATCCTTCCTCCTCCTTCCTATATGTCTATTGTTGAATTGTTTACATGCCATTCCCACTACCTGTAATATTCTTTTCATCATTGTCTATAAAAATTTCATTCATTGTTCTTATGTTACATCCCAGGAAGTTTTCCTTTCTCATCAGATGGAGGCTAAATATGTGGTTGTCATTTGTTTCTATCTTTATCTCTACCTCTAGACCAGGGGTGTCCAAACTGCGGCCCACAATCCATTTTTAATTGGCCCACAGCAAATTCCAAAAATACGTTTAGTTTACTTAAATAAACCAGGTGAGGCAATATGTACTTCACCTCGAGTGAGTGGCCCGGCTGTTTATGTATTTTACCGCATATGGCCCTTGGTTTAAAACGTTGAAAAAAGGTTGGAAACCCCTGCTCTAGACTGTAAACTCCATGAAGCCAGTGTCTCTTCCTGACTAAACATTCTATTCCTAAAGGGGCATTCACTGTTTCCACATAGTACAAAGTTTCCCCAAATGTGTCTAATCATAAGAATCACGCTTAAGATTGTAGATTCCTAGGCTCATCCTGGCTACTGCATTAGGATCCTGGGGAGTGGTGGTAGGGGATTTTACCAGAAAGAAAGCTTAGAAATCACAACGTTTAAGCACTTACATGAAAGGTTGTCTGGGTGGTGAACACAAAATGTGATATATGGTAGATGATGTATTACAGAATTGTACACTTGTAACCTATGTAATTGTACTAACCATTGTCACCCCAATAAATTTTAATTAAAAAAATCTAAATAATTGAATGAATGAATAAATAAATAAATAAACGAATGAGTGCCTTTCTATTTCTTTGGCCTTTCCTTTTCAAGGACATTTACTCAAGTATGTTTTTCTTTAGCTTTCCTGCTTTTCTTGTCTCTGATATCACCATCAAAATACGTTAAGCAGAAGGGTGTTAAACTCAGCAAAATAATCTCTTTTATTAGCCAATTGACAAATGATATTCTGAGCTTCCTTGTAAGACTTAATAAATAGTGACTACTTTTCAGCAATATTTTCTGCTGCTAGGTAGGAGTTAAAAGTAATTGGCGGGTAGAGTTGGAAAACTGTAATGGCGTGTTCCTAGATCTCTTTAAGACAGTGGCTCAACCCCACCTGGAAAGACTTCGTCAAAATACTCTGTAGGACTGGGGAAAGAGCCAGAGCCAGAATACCCGCTGGGTCTTGATCTACAAATAACCTAGCTATGTGACCTTTTGAAAAATCCCTTTATTTCACCAGGCTCAATTTATTCATCTGTAAAATAAGGGGGTTGGAATAGCTGATCTCTAAGGTCCCTTCAGCTCTAAACACCATGATTCTCTGATTCTTGTTTTATCTGAGCATTTCATTTGTCTATGTGACTTCTTTCTTGCCGCTGAAATAATAATTGAGGGTTGATTATACGTATCCAGTCCAATTATTCATAGATCATAAAGATTTTTATTATTTTATGTAGAAGATTAAGATGTATGAAGGGCATAAGACTGAAATCTCTATAAAGTCTAATGATAAAAATATCATTTTATCCCATGAATTTTCTTTTTCAGAATATTATACTGGTATTTTATGAAAAATCATTTTAAGAAAAGTGTTTAATATTTAGTGTACTTCCATTCTTGAAGAAGATAAGAGCTGATTTTTAAAAAAAATATATATGTATTAAATATGCTTTTGTATAAATTTATATTACATCATTATTGAAAGCACTGAGCCATGGCAAATGATCTATTACAAGCTATCTATTACATGATTTACTGTGCTGTATTATATCAATTGATAAATTATACCATGTCATGTTTTGATATGTAAAATTTTTAAGACAATTGGAGATGGAAATCACAAAAATAGTTCATTAACTGTTTTAAGTATAAACCTCTTTTTTTTTTCCAATCTGCAAAGCAATTTTAAACATTTTAAAGGGTGCTATATTTCGGCATAGCTGAGCATCAGTGTATTAGCTCTGTGAGTATATAATATACGAAAGGAAATTTATTAAGATAGGACACATGATTTAGACAGCTGATGACAACATAGGAAAGAAACAAAATTAAGACATTCCATAACTCTTTACATTATATGATTTTCTACTTTTATTTTTCAGTACTGTTTCAATTATGGCCTTATAAATATGGCCTCTTTTTTTTTTTTTTTGTAAATCAATATACTTTGCTTGCTATCCTACTCAGTTGTTATTATCAGCATAAAGTTACTACCAATGAAGCAATAAAAATAATAATTATTTGTTGGAAAGTGGGAAAAAAGATAAGTTTTACAAGAAATTATCTGCACTTTTAAATTGAATAATGGCATAACTGATATGATGCTAATTACAGATTTGAATAAAGTAGGAAACCATTGAATTGCCAGAATTAAAAACAGCTCTTGTAACTTTGTAATTTCTAAAATGCCAAATATTTATACATGGGAATATTTTGTAATTTCTAAAATGCCAAATATTTATACATGGGAATATTTATATTTTACGTGGGAAAATAGGTATTGTCCTCACTGATCTGAAAACCCTAACTTCTTTTTTTTTTTTAAATGTATTGGGGTGACAATTGTTAGTAAAATTACATAGATTTCAGGTGTACAATTCTGTATTACATCATCTATAAATCCCATTCTGTGTTCACCACCCAGAGTCAGTTCTCCTTCCATCACCATATATTTGACCCCCCTTACCCTCGTCTTCCACCCCCCACCCCCCGTACCCTCTGGTAATCACTAAACTGTTGTCTGTGTCTATGAGTTTTTCTTTCTCATTTGTTTGTCTTGTTCTTTTGTTGTTTTGGTGTATATACCACATATCAGTGAAATCACATGGTTCTCTGCTTTTTCTGTCTGACTTATTTCGCTTAGCATTATATTCTCAAGATCCATCCATGTTATCACAAATGGTCATATTTCATCTTTTCTTACCACCGAATAGTATTCCATTGTGTATATATACCACAACTTCTTTATCCATTCATCTATCGAAGGACATTTTGGTTGTTTCCATGTCTTGGCCACCGTAAACAAAGCTGCAATGAACATTGGAGCACACGTGTCTTTATGTATAAATCCTTTCAGATTTTTTGGGTAAATACCCAGGAGAGGGATTGCTGGGTCATATGGTAATTATATTTGTAATATTTTGAGGAACCTCCACGCTGCCTTACATAATGGCTGCACCAGTCTGCATTCCACCAACAGTGTATGAGGGTTCCTTTTTCTCCACAGCCTCTCCAACACTTGTTACTATTTGTCTTGTTGATGATAGCCATTCTGACTGAGGTGACATGATATCTCGGGGTTTTTATTTGCATTTCTCTGATGATTAGTGATGTTGAGCATTTTTTCATATGTCTATTTGCCATTTGTATGTCCTCTTTGGAGAAGAGTCTCTTCAGATCCTCTGCCCATTTTTCAATTGGGTTGTTTATTTTTTTGTTGTGGAGTTTCATGAGTTCCTTGTATATTTTGGATATTAGCCCCTTATCGGAGGCACTGTTTGCAAAAATGTTCTCCCATTCAGTTGATTGTCTCTTTATTTTGTCGATGGTTTCTTTTACTGTGCAGAAGCTTTTAAGTTTCATATAGTCCCATTCATTTATTTTAGCTATTACTTCCATTGCCTTTGGAGGCAAATTCATAAAATGCTCTTTGAACCAAAGATCCATAAGTTTAGTACCTATGTTTTCTTCTATGCAGTTTACTATGTCAGGTCTTATGCTTAAGTCTTTGATCCATTTTGAATTAATTTTGGTACATGGTGACAGATAGCAGTCCTGTTTCATTCTTTTGCACGTGCCGTCTAATTCTCCCAGCACCATTTATTGAAGAGGCTGTCTTACCTCCATTGTATGTTTTTAGCTTGTTTGTCAAAAATTATCTGTCGATATTTATGTGGTTTTATTTCTGGGTTCTCAATTCTATTCCATTGGTCTATGTGTCTGTTTTTCTGCCAATACCATGCTGTTTTGATTATTGTAGCCTTGTAGTACAAGCTAAAGTCAGGGAGTGTGATACCTCCATTATTGTTCTTTTTTCTTAAGATTTCTTTGGCTATTCAGGGTCTTTTGTGGTTCTAAACAAATCTGATTACTTTTTGTTATATTTCTTTAAAAAATGCCATTGGGATTTTGATGGGGAGTGTATTAAATCTGTATATTGCTTTGTGTAATATGGCCATTTTAACTATGTTGATTCTTCCAATCCATGAGCATGGAATGTCTTTCCATTTCTTTGTGTCTTCTTCAATTTCTTTCAAAAATGTCTTATAGTTTTCAGCATATAGGTCCTTCACATCCTTGGTTAAGTTTATTCCTAGGTATTTTAGTCTTTTTGCTGCAATTTCAAAAGGAATTGTTTTTTGTATTTCTCTTTCTGAGATTTCATTGTTAGTATATAGGAATGCAATGGACTTTTGTATGTTGATTTTGTAGCCAGCAGCTTTACTGTATTCGTTGGTTGTTTCTAATAGCTTTTTGGTGGAGTCTTTAGGGTTTTCTATATATAGCATCATGTCATCTGCAAAGAGTGATAATTTAACTTCTTCATTCTCAATTTGGATACCTTTTATTTCTTTCTCTTGCCTGATTGCTCTGGCAAGGACTTCCAACACTATGTTGAAAATCAGAAATGATAGGGGACTGCCCTGTCGTGTTCCTGAACATAGAGCAAAGGGCTTCAGTTTTTCACCATTAATTATGAGATTAACTGAGGGCTTGTCATATATGGCCTTTATTATGTGAAGGTATTTTCCTTCTATATCTATTTTATTAAGTGTTTTAATCATAAATGGATGTTGTAGCTTGTCAAATGCTTTTTCTGCATCAATTGATATATGATTTTTGTCCTTTATTTTGTTTATGTGATGTATCACATTGATGGATTTGTGGATGTTGAACCACCCTTGTGCCCCGGAGATGAACCCCACTTGGTTTTGATGAATAATCTTTTTAATGCATTGTTGTATTCAATTTGCTAGAATTTTGTGTAGGATTTTTGCATCTGTATTTATCAGAGATATTGGTCTGTAGTTTTCTTTTTTGTGTTGTCCTTACCAGGTTTTGGTATCAGGGTAATGTTGGCCTCATAAAATGAGTTAGGGAGTACTGTCTCTTCTTCAGTTTTTTGGAAGAGTTTGAGCAGGATTGGTATTAGATCCTCTTTGAATGTTTGGTAGAATTCACTAGTGAAGCCATCTGGTCCCCGACTTTTGCTTTTGGGAAGGTTTTGGATGACCGATTCAATTTTGTTACGGGTGATTGGTCTGTTTAGATTTTCCAGTTCTTCATGGTTCAGCCTTGGAAGGCTATATGTTTCTAAGAACTTGTCCATTTCTTCTAGGTTATTGAATTTGGTGGCATATAGTCCTTCATAGTATTCTTGGATGATCCTTTGTATTTCTGTGGTGTCCGTGATAACTTCCCCTTTTTCATTTCTGATTTTGTTAATTAGTGTCTTCTCTCTTTTTATCTTAGTGAGTCTAGCCAAGGGTTTGTCAATTTTGTTAATCTTTTCAAAGAACCAGCTCTTTGTCACATTAATTTTTTCTATTGTCTTTTTGTTCTCTATTTCATTTAGTTCTCCTCTGATTTTTATTATTTCCTTTCCTCTGCTGACCTTGGGTTTCACTTGTTCTTCTTTTTCTAGTTCTTTAAGGTGTAACATGAGGTTATTTAGTTGGGATTTTTCTTGTTTCTTGAGATAGGCCTGTAATGATATAAATTTCCCTCTCAAAACTGCTTTTGCTGCACCCCAAAAATTTTGGTAGGATGTATTTTCATTGTCATTTGTTTCTATGTATCTTTTGATCTCTCCTCTAAGTTCTTCTTTGACCCAGTTGTTCTTTAAAAGTATGTTGTTTAATCTCCATGTATTTGTGTTTTTTCCTGCTTTTTTTTTTTTTTTTTTTGCAGTTGATATCGAATTTCAAAGCCTTGTGATCAGAGAATATGCTTGGTATGATTTCCATCTTCTTAAATTTTCTGAGGCTGATTTCATGTCCCAATATATGGTCTGTCCTTGAGAATGTTCCATGTACACTAGAAAAGAATGTGTAGTCTGATGTTTTAGGATGAAGCACTCTATATATGTCAATTATGTCCATTTTGTCTAATGTGTCATTTAGGGCTGCTATTTAATTATTTATTTTCTGTTTGGATGATCTATCCGTAGCTGTCAATGATGTATTTAAGTCCCCTAGTATAATTGTGTTTTGGTCAATTTCTCCCTTTAGTTCTATTAGTAGTTGCTTGGTATATTTCGGTGCTCCCTGATTGGGGGCATAAATATTGATGACTGTTATGTCTTCTTGTTGTACAGTCCCCTTTACCATTATGAAATGTCCATCTTTGTCTCTTGTTATCTTTTTCACCCTGAAGTCTGTTTCATCTGATATCAGTATGGCTACACCTGATTTTCCCTGGGTACCATTTGCTTGGAATGTTAATTTCCACCCTTTCACCGTGAGTCTATGCTTTTCCTTGTAGCTGAGATGTGTCTCTTGGAAACAGCATATGGTTGGATTTAGTTTTTTGATCCAGTCTGTTACTCTGTGCCTTTTTATTGGTGAGTTCAGTCCATTTACATTTACGGTGATTATTGATATGTGAGGATTTCCTGTCATTCTATCTTTAGTTTTCTGGTAAGGCTGTGTCTCCATTGTTTCTTTCCCTTTTTGTTGTTGTCTGTTATTTCTGTGTGGTGGTATTCTATGATGTTCCCTCTGTTTCTTCTTTTATTACATTATATATTTCAGTTCTGGATTTTTTTTGAGTGGTTACCCTTAAGTTTATGTAAAAGAAAGTTTGATATTTAGAGTATTCCATTTTCTTCAGCACGCTTACTTTCTCCATTCCCATATTACAGTTCAGGCCTTTACTCTCCCCCTTTTTATGTTTCAGTTTCCACAAATTGTCCCTGTTGATGGTGGTTGAATGGCCTCCTTTACTATTTCTTGTAGTGCAGGTCATGTATTAGAAAATTCCCTCAGCTTCTGTATGTCTGGAAAGGTCTTTATTCCTCCTTCATATCTAAAGGATATCTTTGCTGGATATGTTATTCTTGGCTCATAATTTCTCTCTTTCAATAGTTTGAATATTTGGTTCCACTCCCTCCTGGCTTGTAGAGTTTCTGCTGAAAAATCTGATGATAATTTAATGGGCTTTCCTTTGTAAGTTACCGTCTTCTTTTCCCTGGATGCCTTGAGGATTCTTTCTTTGCCGTTGATTTTAAACAGCTTCAATACAATGTGCCTTGGAGAAGGCCTGTTGGGATTACGGTAATGAGGTGTTCTATTTGCTTCTTGGATTTGAGGGTCCAATTCTATCCACAAGTTTGGGAAGTTCTCATCAACAATTCGTTTGAATATATTCTCTGTTCCCTTCTCTCTTTCTTCTCCTTCTGGTATACCCATTATTTTTATATTGCTCTTTCTGATGGAGTCAGAAAGTTCTTGTAGAGTTCTTTCATTTCTTTTAAGTCTCAAGTCTCTTTCTTCTTCCATCTGTGTAATTTCCAGGTTTCTATCTTCGATGTCACTGATTCTTTCCTCCATCTGGTCAACTCTACTACCTAAGCTGGTTATTTCATTCTTAATTTCTTCTATTGAGTTCTTAATCTCCAGAAATTCTATTTGGTTCTTTTTTAAAATTTCAATCTCTTTTGTAAAATGCTCATGTTGTTCTTTGATTGTGTTTCTGAGTTCATTAAACTTCCTTTCTGTGTTTTCTTGCATCTCGTTGAGTTTTTCCAAACTGCAATCTTGAATGCTCTGTCATTTAAGTCACATATTTCCATATCTTTAAGTTCCTTTTCTGGAGACTTTTCACTTTCTTTCTGAGCTGTCTTGTTTCTTGGTTATTCATGGCAATTACTGATTTATTATTTCTCTTCCTAGACATCTACAGGAGTGGCTTCTGCAACAGGTTGATAGGAAGAGGTCTTTCTTTTGTTTTCCAGTACTTGTTGGTAGAATGTTTAATTTTCTCTCTGATTGCAGCCTTTCTTTTCTCTCTCACATGGTAGTGCTATGTTTTCTCTGCACTATTCCAGCTTCTCACACAATGGAGCGATTCCCTGGGAGACGGGCTTCTCCTCTGTTAATAGTTCGCCTGGGTCACAGGGCGCAGTGCCCGTGTGGGTATGTGGAGAGCTTTTGAATTTCCAAAATTCAGAGCCCATATGTTTCAGCAGTTCTGTTTACTCCTGCAGGGATCCGCCCAGATAGGTGGGGCTAGGGGCGGGGTTAGTTGTGAGAGGTGGCCCAGAGCAATGGAGGCAACCACCACCACAGGTGGTCCTGCTTCCACAGCTCCCTCCCCTTTGCTGGAACTAGTTGGCCTGCGAATCTGTGTCTGTGGTCCACAGATCTCAGAACAGCAAATATTCTGTTCTTTTGATCTGACACTGCTACTGTTCCGCTTCTAGCACTGGGCAGGTAGGGGCGGGCGAGCTCTGGGAGGATAGGGAGGGGGCGGCTAGTCTCAGTGCCTGTGGCTTCCATTCTCTGCAGCAGTGAGGGCTTAAACCTCAATTTTAAGCCTTCTTCCCTCAGTCTTTTCTCCGAGGTTTCTGCCATGAGTGTAGGGTTCAGCCATGTTATATGCTGTCCCCTCAGCCCTGTGGGCCATAAGCGGAGCCATCGCCGTCTGAGTTCTTCCCTCTCCTGCAGATGTGGTAGTTCCGGGATGCAACGAGCTAGGAGCACTGAGCTGGTCTGCATCCTGCACCCGCGCGGCTCCGTCTCCGCACTTCTCCCTTCCCTCCTCCCCCGCTCGTGCATTTTGCCCACCTTTAGGTGAATTCAGTAGTGGGCCTCTTCGTCTTGCTTGTGTGCTGTGCAGGGAGTCCTTTGTGGAGTTATTGTTGTTTGATTAGTTGTAAATTCCAGGGGAGCTTTACAGAGGCTCACCTTACGTCGCCTTTTTTTTTTTTTAATCACTTTTCTTAATTAAATGATAATATTGCAATAATATTGTCTTTTAAGTAAGTCGGAATTAGGTATCAGAAAGATCCAAGTTCAATTCCTGCCTCCACAATTTACTAGCTGTGTGGGCTGAAGAGTTACATAAAGTTGCTAATCTTGTTTCCTTACCTGTACAATGGCACTAATAATCCTCTGCTTTTTAGTAATGTTGTATTGTGTGAGTTCACACATTAAACGTGCACAAGAATATTCTTGGTTCCTAAGACGTACACAGTAAATGTTAGCTATTATTATTGTCTTTTTAGTTCTGTACAATACTTCATATTAATATTTACCCTTTAAAGAGTTTCTCTTTTCTTATTTACTTTTTACTGAAGTTCTGAGGCATCCAGTGTATTCCGAAGTTTTTTCAAAAAGCTGTGTTTATCTGATCAAATCCTTCATTGTTTTAGCGGTTGTACATTGTCTTGGACCAATGTTTTCCTGGTTGCATTTTGCTTTGAGAATCTAAACTGTTTAGTCTCTGCTCTACTGAAATTTTTCTATATGTTTATATTTTCAGGAACTGTAGCTTATTTTAAGGTTGAGAAAGACAAAACAGTAAAGAACATACAAAGAAAATACCACTGTTAATTATCATATGACAAATTATTATATCTAATCATTTTTGAGACATTTCTTTTGATTTTTTTTTTCTTTTTAGTTTGGAATTAAATGGTAACCCAGCTTGTCTAAGTTCCCACCTTTCTAACCACTCTATACTTAGAATTTAAGGGAGTGGCATATGTGTTTTGAATGTCTGTGCTGGATATCTTCTATTTGCTCCTCCAGGGCCTCTTTTCTTCCTTGTTCACCTATCTCTTAACCCCTAGAGCTTATTCTGAATGGATTATATTAACAGAGTTCTTTGCCCTCTGGCTTCCTGTTGGATTTGGCAAGTGGGGTTCAACGGGTATAGGAGGGAAGGGAGAAATTGAGGTTAGGTGTTTGGTGCTCCAAAATTCCTCCCTGTGCATTTGTTTGAGGTTGTCTACATCCCTCCATCAGAGATTACAGCTCCTGCCAGGTGGCCCTGCCACACAGATCTCTTTCTGTCTCACCTAGCTCTGGTAACTGCCCTCTCCCCTGCTTTTACAGATCCAGAGGTGGGAGTGGTAATGGTGCTTTTATGTATTTCCAGCTCCTGATTACTGACACTAACCCTGTGATTTCCTCACATCCTTCCTGTACTTTGTAAATCTGTATATATTAGACTCTCCTCTAAGTACTGTGCTGGGTAAGGGCTGAGAAATTTGTCCATCTTTTGCTCAGACCATGTTGTAAGTCAAGAACATTGGTAGGACAAGCAGGATATGAAATGACGTTTGAAGATTTCCAGTATCTCACTGATGAGGATACTAGATTCTGTTAGTTTTTGCTGTTATCCCAGTATGCTGTAGCACCTAGAGAAGGAATGTAGATAGGGAGCGATGGTCTAACTGTCTTAAAATTTCTTTTTTTTCTTTATATTTTATAACCTAGAAGCTAATGACAATTATATTGTTTACCTTTGTCTAACCATCTTTCTTCGAAGTCCCCTTAGATATCAAGGCATCAAATAATGGGTGAAATTTGAGTGTTGGTGTTTTACTAAGGTATTTCAGAGCTAACTGTTCCTTGGGGATGAAAAGAAATTGAGTTAACTGTCTATAATCTAGTAGAATAAGCTCAGTGTTCATATTGAAATATGTTTGATGGTTATTTTCATAAAAGAAATAGCTTCTGAAATATTTATGTAATCAATAGAAAGTTTTATTCAAATTTGCTATTACATTCAACATTTAAGTAGTAGGTATGTTTTTGCTTAGATTTTCACAAACTATTTTTTAAGACTATGAGTATTTTGAAATTATTGTATATTGCAAGATATTGTCTCCATATAATCTCTAGTGGAGCTATATGGCTCACTTATTAACAATCCACAGAATTACATATTTGGATTAGTGAAAATCAGAAGGTAATTGGTATGTACCATTGTAATCCTTAGACTTGTTTAATCCCTAAAGTTATAACTGTGAAAAAAAGCTGGAGATGGAATTATGAACATAAAATATATTGTTTCATCTAAACTTACCAAATTTGACTGACCTTATTCTGCCCCTTGATTCTAAATATGTTTCTAAAAGTCAAAGAAATGGGTCTGGGACAATATTTACTTAATCACAATCTTTTCCATGAAGATACTTAACCCTAGATTTTTCAGCAACTGGGATTTGAAGTCAATAAACACTTGAGGATATATTTGGATAATTTTGTATGGATTAGGTGATGTAAAAATCCTCTATAAATATCTGATTAAAGTCAAGCATTTAGGTGAGTATGTCCCCATGAATAAAGAAGTCTTACAGGTACCATAATTTTACAGAAGAATTATTATATACATGTGGTTAGTTTAGGATACAGCTATTTAAAAACAACAACAAACAAACAAAAAAAAAACTTTCTAAGATAGGAGTACCAGTAAATGTGAATTGTACTACCCACTGTACTTAAGAAATTGTATAGATTCTTGACTGCCCAGAGAGAATTAATTAGTTTTGTTTTTCTTAAAAGATCAGACAAGGATTGAAAACTTCCTACATCCTATTGAGTGTTCTGTAAAAGCCATTTTAGTTGTTATTATGGCCCTTTTGGTTTTTTGGTATCAAACTCATCCGAATCTGGTCTTTACTAACTAAAAATATTCAAATATTAACTGTTGAATTACATTTACCAATTAACAATATTTTAAAGGGTAGAAATTTCATTTTGCTCAGATATTAGTTTACTTGGAATACTTTGGTTTTATGTAGGAAATAAAACTATATGCCATTAAATTGTATAGGAAAAGCACACATGAGTAATTATGATTGGCCAACTATTAATATAACCTACATAATATATTTGAGTGAGACCTTCAAATGAGACATAAAGTACTGAGGAGGATATTAGTAATGGAAATTGACTCTTAGTGATTATATGTAAATATTTGATATAGCACACACACAGAGACACACACACAAATCCCATCATATAACTCAAAAATGATTTTCTACTGAGTAAAGTATATGTAAAAAAGACTTAGAGATTTTGCTTTATGAAGATTCACAAAGAGGTTTAATATCCAAAAATATCCTTTTTTTTTTTTCTTTGCATGTGGATGTAACATATTTGTTAAATATTTTAAAACTTGTAATATGATTACCTTCCCTTATGGGAAGTCCCTGTAGCAAGTGTTTACAACCACATTGACTCAAAGATTGTAATTTATATACTACCAAAATCTCTGAAAAGTCCTTGTTCATCCTCATGTGAATGAGAGCATGGAATAGTCTTCCTGTAAGGGCCTTTGTCCCATAGGTATTAATACACACATGAAACTAATCTATCTGATGCCTTTTCACTTTATTTGTAAACTCTAGTACTCAATCCCCAGATTATACTATCAGTAAAATGTCATTTAAGGACAGCTCTGGACAAAAAAATGTAGTATGAAGTTTTTGTTTGTTTGTTTGTTTCTCCGTTAGATTTATCTATGCCATCCTATTAAGCTTTCTATGTCTATCAAAATTACCAAAGTAAATAGAAAAAAGAATGATGTCAAGTGAAAACTTGATAGTCTTTGCAGAATCTTATAGAAATTTATTCCCCCAAATACTTACTAAGCACCTACTATATGTATCAGGCACTTTTGGAAGGATTGTCAGCTGATTTCTCAACAGAAACTTTGCAGGCCAGAAGGGTTTGGCACAAAATATTCAAAGTGATGAAAAGCAAGGACCTACAATCAAGATTACTCCACCCAGCAAAGCTATTGTTTAGAATTGAAGGGCACATGAAGAGGTTCCCAGAGAAGAAAAAGCTAAAGGACTTCATCACCACCAAACCAGTTTTACAAGGAATGTTAGAGGGACATCTTCATAAAAAGTATGAATAATACAATGGTAATAATGACATATCTATCAATAATTACTTTAAATGTAAATGGATACAATGCTCCAATCAAAAGATAGGGTGGCTGAATGGGTAAGGAATCAAGACTCTTACATTTGGTGCCTACAAGAGCCTCATGTCAGATAGAAAGACACACAGACTGAAAGTAAAGGGATGGAAAAAAAAAATATTTTATGAAAATGGAAACAAAATATAATAGCTGACATTGCATACTTATACCTGAAAAAATAGACTTTAAAACAAAGGCTATAACAAGAAACAAAGAAGGACCCAATAATCCCACTTGCAGGCATTTATCTGAAGAAACTAAAATTGCTACTTCAATAGGACATGTGCGTCCATATGTTCATTGCTGTATTGTTTACAATGACCAAGAGTTGGAGGCAGCCTGGGTGTTGTTTATGGATGAATGGATAAAGAGTGGGTGGCCCATATATACGATACGTAGAATATTGCTTGTCCATGGAAGGGAATGGGTTCTCGCCATCTGCGGCAGCATGGATGGACCTGGAGGGTATTGTGCTGAGTGGAGTATGTCAGACAGAGAAAGGCAGATGCAATGTGATTTTGCTTATATGTGGAATCTAATGAACAAAATAAACAAACAAAACAGAAATAAACTCATAGATACAGAGAACAATTTGATTGTTGCCATATGGACAGGGGTGAAAGGATTGAAAAAGTGGAAGGGATTAAGTAGAAATTAGTTGTTACAAAGTAGTCATAAGGAATATAGTCAATAATATTGTAATAACTATGTATGGTGTTAGATGGGTACTGGATTTATTGGGGTGATAGATTGGTGGGGGGGTTGGGGACAGGATGAAAAAAGTGAAAGGATTAAGAATTACAAATTGGTAGTTACAAAATAGTCATGGGGTTGTAAAGTAAAGCATAGGGAATTTAGTCAATAATATGATAACTATGTGTAGTGCCAAATAGATACTAGACTAGTCAGGGGGATGACTTCTTAAACTATATAAATAGTTAATCAATATGCTGTATACCTGAAATTAACATAAAATAATATTGAATGTCAAGTGTAATTGAAAAATTTTAAGAAAGGGGGGGAAGGTGAAGGAGAATAAGAAGTTCAAATTTCCATGTATAAAACAAATGTCGTGGAGATGTACAGCAAAAGGAATCTAGTCAATAATAATGTGATAGTGCGGTATGACTTATCATGGTCATCAATTCTTTAGTTATATAAATGTTGAATAACTATTGTGTGCACCTGAAACTAATATAATATTGTGTGTTAGCTATATTCTAATAAAAATCTTTTAAAAAATGTGGCTGTAGCCCCCACCCCCAGATGGATTTGATGATTATGTTGTCAAGAATGATTTCATACTTTCTGTATTGGTGACTAGGAAGAGGATATTGCTGTGAGTCAGAAAAAAAAAAAAAAGAGGAGGGAGGGAGGGAGGAAAGGAGAGGTGTGGATTGGCTCTTATAAATGATTATTTGGGCATGTTGGTTTTAAAGTTTTCTTTGTCTACCCAAAATGGACAAGCAGTTAGACCATGCAGTTCAGGAGACTGGCCCAAATAAAAGACTGAGATTTTGTTCTGATCTCTATCAAAGTTTTTGATATAGATCAGCCTGAGTATCCGTTGTTGGATGAATTGATAAAGAGGAAGTGGTACATACATACAATGGAATGTTTCTCGGCCATGGATGGGGATGGGTTCTTGCCATCTATGGCAGCATGGATGGACTTGGAGAATATTGTGATCATAGGAGTCAATGAAAATGGGCAGAGTTAGGACAAAGTAAAGGACAACAGTTAACTAGCATTGAGAGAAAGGAGAAAGGAAGAGGAGTCCATGAAAGAAAGTGTGGAGGAAGAGTGGAAATTTTTGAGGAAAAAAGAAGAAAGCAGCATGGAAGCTGAGATAAATAAAGTTTGAGGAGGAAGAGAGAAGTCAACAAACAAAAGTGAAAGGCAATAGTCAAAAAAGGTAAGAACATGCTTTGACTATTCAGCAGCATGATGTCTTTTTGATTTTGATAATAACAATATCAACCAGTGGTTTGGGACAAAAATCCATTGAAGTAGTTTAAGAAATGCATTCAAAGATGTAGAGGAAATAGAAGAAAGGTAAAACACTATATTACCTATAGTAGATATAATAATGATCCCCAAATATGTCCACATCCTAATCTCTAGCAACTATGAATATGTTAACTTACATTGCAGATGTGATTAAGGTAAGAATCTTACTTTAAGGGTAAGGGGGATCAACTATATGGTGATGGAACGAAAACTGACTCTGGGTGGTGAACACACAATGGGATTTATAGATGATGTAATACAGAATTGTACACCTGAAATCTATGTAATTTTACTAACAATTGTCATCCCAATAAATTAAAAAAAAAAAGATTAAGTTAAGGGATGGGGAAAATGGATGAAGGGGATCAAAATGTAAAATGGAAAAAAAATCTTGAGACATGGGGATTATTTGAATTATCTGGGTGGGTCCAATATAATCACAGGGTCTTTAAAAAGGTAAAGGAAGGTAGGAGTGTCAGAAAAGGAGATGGTATGATGGGAGTGGAAGGCAGAGGCATGCACTTTCTGGCTTTGATGATAGAAAAGAACAGGAAGTTAAGGAAGGTGGGAAGGCTCTATAAACTGAAAAAGGGAAAGAAATGAGTCCCAAAAGCCTCCAGAAGAAACATAGTCCAGCCAACATCTGAATTTTAGCCAAGTTAAAACCCATTTGGACTTGTGACCCCTAGAACTTGAAGATGGTAAATTAGTGTTCTTATAGCCACTAGGTTTGTGATAATTAGTTATAAGAGCAATAGGAAACTAATATATTACCCTTGGCTATAGAAGGGGAGAGAAGAGGAGATATAAGTGCGTATGAGAGCATATAGCACAGGAAATATATGTGTGTGTGTGTGAGTTGTGTGTGTGCGTGCGTGTGTGTGTGTAAAATCATCATCAGGGATTATTGAGACTACATTTGTGAAAATTCTGTAGTATGGTAGGATTATAAATTTGGAACTTATTTGTTGGAATGTTTTAATTATATACAGTTATATAAATAATAATTATTCTAGTATGATGATTTTACTCCGTTTCTCTCATGCACGTTTGCCTGAGACTGAAGAAGCAAGTTGACAGCTGTATTTGGTATTTGTATCCTTGTGTTGTCACATTTTTATACATCTCTACAGTCATTTTATTTTATGTATGCAAATCCCCTTTCCATGTTATTTTTATGCATTTAAAAGAAATCTTTGCTCGTAGTATTATTAATATGTTCCATTGTTTTTTAACTGGTGACAGATATATTCCCTCAATAAAATGAGGATACATGCCACTATACCTACTTTCAAAATGAAATGAAAATCCCTTGATTTTAACTTGCTATTGGTCTTCATAATCATCTTTGATTAATTCCACAGCATAAACATCAGAGCAGTAACATGTAAAACTTCTCAGTGTCTGTCAAAATGACATAATACCTGAGGAGAATTGGCCTAGTTTAAAGAAAAGTTCAAATGTTTGTAGTCAAAGTAATCAATAAAAGGTGATTAGATATTAATAATGGAACAGAATACTTACTGTTCTCCTACCTACTCATCAAAGCAGACTTTTCTCATTTTTACAGATTACAAACCATTATTATAATTTATAAATAGTTTAGATCAAATAAAATATTTGTCCTCTAATAATTACATAAAAATCATTCTATGTTAACCTGATACCTTATTTCTCAGACTATTGATGCTAAAGGTTAGAAACTCATTTATTCACTCCATCCTCATGTACATACAAGTCAAATTTATTTAAAAAGATTAAAATTACATATGTTAAGAGACAAGGTTAATCAAGATTTCTGCATGTAGCTGCTATTTAGAGTTGATCAAATTGACTTGAACTATATGCAAACAATTTCTTCTAACACTCCTACGAAATTGTATTTTATACTCAAACAGGAATTTTTCTTTTTTTCTCTAAGTGATACTTTATGATTTCTTTCCTCTGTGCAATTGCCTATGCTGATCCTTCCATCTACACTTCTCTCTCCTCTATCTTTTTCTGTCTCAAGCTCAACTCTAATTCGACTTTTTACCCTGATCTTTTACTTGATTTTAAAGGGAAAAAAATCCCCTCCACTCCCTTTTGGAATTTAATATTATAGCTCTTTGTGAACTGATTATACTTTTCTACTACAGGTGGAACCGTGTAGATGGAAGGAATCATTCATCTTGTGATCAGTTGCATCCACAGTGTGGGCCTTAATCAGAGTAGAACATCTATAATGACTAAGTAAAGAATGAGGTTTTACTCTCCTTCCTTACGTAGTAGGTTGCTGCATCTATAAATAAATAGTTAGCTACCTTCAAATCTTTATTCTTATGGCTTCCTGTCTTGATTGGTAATGATCTTTAGTCCTTCTTCACAGTACGGTTTCTTTGAAAAAGAATCTCATGAGAAATGTCTAGAAATGGAAAAAACAGAATTGAAGTGATAGCTATTCAGCTTCACTTAAAAATACCCAGATATGTTTCCAAATGCATCAATTTATTATCATGACTCACCCTTTCTTTATAAAAGATTCACATCTCAGTGAAATTATTTGGTCATATTGTAATTCATGGAATTCTAGTCTTAAATTATAAACTTTCTTTCAAAATATGAAATAATGCTATCATATTTTTATTCAGATCTCATAAACCTGATAAAATACAGTAAATAGCTTATTTGGCAATTAATATGAGTCAAGCTTTCTATACTAACTCCTTTGATTGTATAGTTTACCTACAACTATAGCTCACATTTAATAGTTGAAGAAAGTAAGGCAGAGTTTAAGTAACATGCCTGTTAACATAGTTATTAACGGCAGAGTAGGGATTTGAACCCATGAAGTATGATTCTCAGCCACTGTATCTCAAGGACTCTGTATACTCTTAAAGGTCTTTCTTTATGTTTCTAGAATGAGATTTGTGGCACTGTTTCCTGTTTCGTCATGTTCCCCCCACCCCTTTGCCTTACCACTGAGTTTGAATCTGGTATAGAATTTTTCATCTATTTTTAAGTACTCAAATTCTTAAATAGTCTGGGTTCACAAGATTTGAAAGCATTGATGTCAGATATAGTTTATCATACCTTTATCATAGTGCTACTAAGTTGAATTTATGAGCTTTAGTTTTTCTCTGCTGTAAAATGAAGATGACAATCCCCATATCCAAGACTAATGAGGGTAACAATTGAAATAAAGTATGAAAAATAGCTAAAATATTTCTAAAACAAAATTGTGGCTCAAATACTTCTATTTATTTGTTCCTCCTTTAATGTTCTCTACTTGCGAATTTGAAAAAAAGTATTTATTTGTGTAGAAAAAAGAGCGTGAGAACACACTTCTGAAAAAATTTTTTTTTCTCTTACAACTTATTTATTTACTTTTAATTAATATCTATTGGGCTGACAATGGTTAGTAAAGTTATGTAGGTTTCAAGTGTGTAATTCTGAAATACATCATTTATATATTACATACATCTGTTCACTACCCAGACAGAGTCAGTACTCCTTCCATCACCATATATTTGACTCCTTTTACACTCAACTACCACCCCCTGCCCCTTTACCCTCTGTAACCACTAAACTATTGTCTGTGTTCCATTTGGTATGCAGTCAAATGCTGAATGCATTTCCTAGTTTGATTGTGTTTTTCATATGGCAAAGACAAAACTGTTCCTATCCACACTGATCTACATTTTTCATTTAGTGATTGCAAATTTGTGGGTCACAAACAAAATTGGGTGATGATGGTTGATGTATTGCTGTGTATATGTACGTATGTGTGTGTTTGCATGTGTATATATGTGTTTATATTCCTAGTCTTTCAAAAAATGCCTTTTCAAGGTTAATTATAGAAATGAGCATAAAGGTATAATATCTAAAGTAGGGATTTTGTTAGTTATAGTTCAGTAGGATGATTATAAAGCTCAGTTTCAGGGCACTGTATTCCATAAACCACAGGGTGTGAATTACAAAATATATTCCTATTCAAGTGAGTTTGTTGAATTTAGAAGCAAATCAAATAAAATAGCAAGCCTTTTTTAAAACATTTTTTTATTAGTCTCAGGTGTACAAAACAATGTAATAGTTAGAAATTTATCTTTATATCTCTCACACAGTGATAACTCCCCTCCCCCATTTACTACCCCTCTGACATCACACACAGCCATTACATTTCCACTGTCTCTATTTCTAATGCTGTACTCCATTTCTTGTAAATATATATATTTCTATATATATATATATATATATATATATATATATATATATATATATAAACTTGTAGTTGACATTCATTATTGTTCAGCTTCAGCTTCAGGTGTACAGTGCAGTGATCAGGCATCTACATCATCCCTGAGGTGGTCTCCCTAATGAGACAAGTGTCCATTGGATACCCTACAAAATCTTTACAACATTATCGATTACATTCCCCAAATTGACTTTCCTATCCCCATGGCAATCTTGTGGTTACTGACTGTGCTTTCTAATCCCCTCACCTTCCCCCTTATTCCCACCCCCCCTCTAATGAACTAATCACAAACAGTCTCAGAGATATAGAGGAAAAGCTGAAGGCTGCTAGATGGGGGTAAGCCTTTTTTTTAATGAAGAATTTTCCAAACTATGGAAGGTCTTTTTTAAACTCTGACATACCTATTAGCACTTTCATTATATGCCTGTTGGTAACCCATGGAGCAGTTTGAGAAATGCTTGTTTGATATGAGACAATTTGGAGATGTTGAACTGAGATTTCCAAAGATATGCATAATAAGTTCATTATTACTTGAAAAACTTATATAGTCAAATAACTTTAGAAAATTGAGAGGTAAATGATTTTCTCTTATTGCAGTAATTCTAGGACAGTTTAATATATTAAATAAACCTGTTATTAACATGCCAATGATATGTTAAAATCTCTAAGAGGATACAGCCATATGTAGCACAGCCCAAAATAATCTGACTGTTAACATTTCATGGCACACTAATTGCTATGAAAATAGTTGTGGGGACAGAGCCCCAGAACGCAATTTCCAGGCTCTCGGCCTCACATAGAAAGGTGCTGGCTCAGGTAGTAAATGGCCATCTACTGTGATTGCATGGCCATCAGCTGTACCTAGTTGGCCATCAGCTGTAACCAGTGAGCCATTGGCCACTAATATAACTGCTGTGGCTACGCTAGCAGCAAATGGGGGCTGGCAAGAAGATGGTGGCTGAGCCTGCAAGCGGCGCAATGAGGGTTGAGAATTGTGTGGCTCCTGTTTCCTGTTTTGCCAACCCAGCCGCCAGCGAGAATATAGTGGTATGAGGATGCCGCCAGAGAGAATATAGTGGTATGACTCACCTACTTATGGCTGCGTGGGTGTTCCTTTTTGGCCTCACCATATCCTGCCTTCTCTTGTGGGGACCGGGACCAGAAACCCCGCAGGCCTCCCTGCACGACAAATGGCACAGCAAGCAGGGTCTCCCGCACGACAACAGTTTTTGAAACTTTGTACTAGATCACTGGTTCTCAGTGTAGTCCTCTGACTAGCAGTATGAGCACCACCTTTGGGACTTGTCAAAAATGCAAATTCTTAGGCCTTATCCCAGATCCACTGTATCAGAAACTCGGGTTTGAGACCATAATCTGTTCTTCAACAAGCCCTCCAGGGGATTTTCTGACAAACACTACAGTTTGACAATTACTGTGTTAGATATTTGTAAGATTGACCACAATAATCAGATATTTTTAACTGGACTCAAATTACAAATGTCCTTTAAAAAATAGATAATGAAATTTTAAAGGTATGGGCTGAATTGTGTCTCACCAAGATCCATGGGTTCAATAACCCCCAAATACCTCATAATGTGACTATGCATTTGGAGCTAAGCCCTTTAAAGAGGTAATTAAGGTAAAATGAGATCACATGAGAGGACCCTAATTTAATACGACTGGCATCCTTATAAGAAGAGATTAGGGAACAGACGTGTGTGTTTGTCCACAGGAGGATGTGGCAAGAAAGTGGCCATCTGCAAGCCAAGGAGAAGGCTCCGAAGAAATTAAAGCAGCAGACATCTTCATCTTGGATTTCTAGCCTCTAAAACCGTAAGTAAATACATTTTTGTTGTTTAAGACACCCAGTCTGCTGTGTTTGTTATGGCAAGTCCTAGAAAATCAATACAGGTGTCTATTTAAATCAATGAACTTTTGGATTTAGAGTCAAATTTATTCAGTGTGCCCTTTTGCTGTTATAAAGTGCTGTGTTTGCTCTGCAACTTATTTTCATGAAAACTTACAAATGTTGTAATATTTTGGAAGAAATAGAAGACATTATTGCACCTGTTTCATTATATGCTGAGATGTATAACCCAGACGAGTCAAAAGAAAGTTTAGCACAGAGTTAGTAGTAGTAGCTCTTGGTTTGCTCATGGAGTTAGCCTTTTACTTTCGTCTAATTTTAAGGTAAAGACTTATTTTCAAACCAACTCATCCTCTAAGGTCTTTGTCTTTCCAAGTAGCAATGATAGCATTTGCTATTTTGTTTAGAAAAGAAAGATTTCATTGGAAAACATAATTTATCTTTATATCTAAAAGTTTTATATCTTTTGTTTAATAGTACAAAGTACATTCAAATAAAAATAATATGTTTGTCCTTCTTTTCCTGGGTTTAAAAAATATTCATGATACTTACCATCAATAGTTGTAATACCATTATGTGTTTAGGTGATGTCTGTGTACAGAATGAATTAGGCCTTATGATGCTAGTTAATGCTTTCTATATGACTGCTTCTTATGAGACTTTCTCTGACATATATCTCATAATGGTTCCTGTTGATTGATCTAATTATATGCACATGGTTTTATTGGAGCTTTGTGAATCTGGAAATACCCATTTTTGCTTAATGTTCTACAAGCACAACTCAAAACCCTTTAGGGTTACTAGTATTGTTTCCATAATCCTTAATTGAGAAAAGTAAGCCTTGAGAATTTTGAAATGCCCTGCCTAAATCAAGCTCCGAGGATAGCAAATTTTGCCATTAGATTTTTTTAAAGAAAGATTTAAAAAATAAAATACAGATAATCTACTTTTTTTATGAATGCCATTTTAGAATTAAATTATATATATTTATTTCTGAGTGTACATACAAATGTCTTTGCTTTATGGTCCTTAATTTTCAAATGTGAAGCATGAATATTTTGCAAAAAGAATATGCGAAGTAAAATTTCATTGTCGTCATAGTAAATAGCAGAGATTTATAGTAATATTTCAGTGCAAGGCTAATAATACTTAAACTACTACATTTTAAGTAGAAATGCTATTAGGTTTAATAACTTTAAATTAGTTTCATTGAACATTCTCAAATAGTAGGTATGAATCTGTGAATCTTAGTTTATATTGGTCTCCATAATGTGTTAAGAATATCATTCTGATGCTTGTAATATGCAATTGTGCCTGTGATCTGTGATTTATCCTTATTCTCTGCAGTTTTAGCTATTTTTACATTTTTTTCTTTGTATTTCTTGAAGAATAGTTCTGATAAATGAGATTACTTTGTTTTCTATCCACTCCAGTGTTTGGGTATTTACAGTGGGGTTTTTTAACAAAGTTTTAGCTCACTGAAAATCCAAGACAAACTTAAGGTTTTGAAATGTACTTCCACAGATCTGGTAAATTTTTCTTGATCAAATCATTTTATTTGATAACCAAAATCTTGTGGATAATAAACCAGTAAAACGATAATGCTGATTGAAGTCTCCCATAAATCCTCTCCTCCCCCACCCATCCACCCCACACCCGTTTTGCTGCGGTAAAAGACTCAAGAAATGGCTGTATTGGAGCTGAATAATAGTGGTGGGGTGCGAGTGGGGCTGCTTAAAAAGGAAAAGAAGAACAAATGAGTGACTTGTTTAAAAAGAAAAAAAAAAAAGGAGAGCTTTGTGGACCGAAAACCACATCCCTTAAGCAGCCCAAGACATTTGCTTTCCTAATACTGACTAACTTTGACTGGAGAAAAGAGTTATCTAATAAACTTTGGGAACCTGAACTGGCACAATTAGCTCC
This sequence comes from Rhinolophus sinicus, assembly GCF_036562045.2. Classification (NCBI taxonomy): domain Eukaryota; kingdom Metazoa; phylum Chordata; class Mammalia; order Chiroptera; family Rhinolophidae; genus Rhinolophus; species Rhinolophus sinicus. The sequence continues at coordinate 139,295,078 of NC_133753.1, read as the reverse complement.
TAAAGGAAGGTAAATGGGTTCATCTGAGTTTAAGATCAGTGAATGTTGATATTTTCATTGTAACTTTAAGGAATTATCATGTCAAAAGGATAGACAGTTTGATCAATGAAATGAAAGTTGAAAGAGTTTTATGATTCAAAAAGGGTCAAAAAATCAAATATGACCTGAGAATATTTAAGTAGGACTCCAGTTAAAATGCACACATATTCATTTAAGAACACCTCGTCATAAAACACCTTATGATGGATTCATACTTCTCTATTTACAATGCCTGGAGACATTTATTGAGCCTTTGTTGTTAGCGACTACAGGAATTGCTTTCTTAAGCCTCTTAAGCAACTCAGGAGAATGAGAACTATTTTTATCTTCATTTTATAGATGTGAAAACTGAGGCAAAAAGAAGTTAAGTAATTGGCTCATGGCAGAGGGATGGAGACAGGAGTCAATCTAAGCTTTTGAATACATTCTTATCTCTAAGCCTTCTTGCCTAATTGTGAAAAAATTGTTGAAGATTTGAGTATTAAGAAACTGGGACAATTTTAATGATCAAAATCCACACTAAACCAAACAAAAAACACTAATTGGTAATCTCTTGTACAAAATGGAAAACAAGAAAGTTCCATTTCTATTTGGATCTTCATATCTGCTTTATCGATTAGTTCACTCGTAACCATTTACACTGTATTAACACAATGTTAAGGTTTAAGAAGAAATTATGATATGTTAAATATACCTCCTAGTCTGTATACACTTGATTAAAATACACATTTTCCTTTTTTCCCCCATTCAAAACCTTATTATTTGGACAATACCCTTCCTTAAATTTCTTTGTTTATAACTCAGTTTTTTCCCAGTGTTTTTTAATAGACCAAATATCAATCTTTAAATCTGTTCATTGATGTTCAATTGAAAATTTAGGCAATGATTCAGTGTTTGCCTAAATGTAATGTTACACCTTAAGAGATATGGGAGAAAAAAACTTGAAATAGCAGATATGTACCTCTGCTGTAAATCCAGATTAACAGTAGTTGTCTTGAAAACATTGGATAAGTTAACAATATGAAAATGTAGTATGCAGCTGTAGTTAGTGAGTTTGCTTTCTTATGTGCATAATATGAGCTTGTAATGGAAGTAATGTCATATAGTATTTAACTCTGACATTTAGTGTTTGCCCTAGTAGATGGTCTTCCTTTTACTTAAGTGCCATTACTTTTATGTAGTCCATTTTCATTGCATTTAGTCCCATTTTAGTAATAATGCTTGCATGATTTACCAGGCAAATGCAATCTTTGCCCTGAATGGCACAGTGCAAGAAAAAATGGAAGCTGTTAAGAGGCTGAATGGCAAAAAAGTATTATTGACCTATGCTGGCAGCCATGTGTTTCAATTATTTTCAAGAATCCATTTGTCAAGTAAGTGAAGCGATGGGGGACGTCAAGTTCAAGCTGGGGTTAGTGCCTTTCTACATCTGATATGATGTATCTTCTGTAGCCATTTAATTGAATTACCCAATTTATTTTTCAAGCAACAATGCTCTACCAAGAGCCATGACATTAAACAATTAAATATGAGTTTAAAAGTCTGCATTTTGTGTAGTTCATCATTCCTCTGCAGCAGAAAGTGAACCCAAGGGCCTGAGGATTCCTGATCTTGGTATAGTAAAAACTCAGCTTCTGGAGAACACCCAAACTGTCCCATGTGGAAACATTTAAACAATACTTCATAATTATTATTTTGTTTGGCAGAATGGTGACGTAAACATTTAGAATTTAACTGAGATTACTCAATAACTCTTTGAGAAACATTCTATGAGGAAGAACAAATTGGGCTGTGGTTGCTTTATCTCATTATTGCTCAATGAGTTTGGATAGGCATGCTTTTCTATTTGAAGTGGCTCTTTTGTGAATATAGAAGAGAGATCCTAATGAAAAAATAAATAAATAAATAAAACAACACACCAGACTTGCAAAGACTTATAAAGGGTAAAATGCAGTTAAGAAATGCTGTGTTTCAAATCACTAAAATGTACTGGGCAGTTTTCACTTACAAAGTTGTTCAAACTTTTTATAAAAAGCAAGTTAAATGATCATAACTCTTCTATTTGTGGGAAAGGGATGGAGGGAGAGAGTCATGGGGTAGAGGTGGGGAGAGAGAAAATTCAAAGCAATTGTGTATTGGCTTTATAGATAGGGTAACTATTGTGGAAAAAGCTCTTAATTTTTATTTATTTTTTACTGGGGTATTCCGTGGAAGTGTTAAAAGCACTTTATTTTAGGTTTTATTTTGTTGCTAACTTAGACATACACATACGTTTTAGATCTGAGGAGAATAATTACTGAAACACAGAGAATAGAAGCGATATATATATATATATATATATATATATATATATATATATACTTTTTCAATTAACATTCAACAATTAAATTTTAATATGGTCAGGGAATTGTTCAGATCCTTTTGTATAGGGATACTGCACCTTTAATTATCTGCCCTCTGGTGCCAAGCCTTTTCTTTGAGTGCTTCCATAAAAGCTTATTGCAGCTAGTTATTGAGCAAATTAGTACTTGAGTTTTGGTGAAAAATGTCTTTATTAGTCCTAAAACCAGAGTCACTGTGCATTCCCAGAAGGCGTGATTTTGTTTGATGAATAAATCTAGTAATTATCCTGCTGTTAGGGCTGTACCACAAATGTCATAAGCAGATAAACAGAGGGAGTAAGCCTTCCGTAAATTCTCTAATTATCTATGTTGGACTACTTATCGCCTGCAGATGATTTATGAGCATATTGATATATCCTTAAGTATGTTCATTTGAGTTCACAGATGCAAATAATTAAGGCACTAGTCATTTACAAAGGAGGCTTCAGGTCAGGGTCATTTCATTATAAGATTTCAGCCAGGCTTATACTATAAAATAAGATATAGATATAATCTACTTGACCGGGATATTTCCTAAGAGATATTTAATTTTCTTTCCTTTTCTCTTCTTCTTTAGATTTTATTCTCACCCATTATTTTTGTTAAATAAGACTCTTTCAACTTTCCTACGTCACTGATTTTATTTCAAGAAATATTAACTGAACTGTTTTTAAAATATCTAAATTGCTTGGTAAATTGATCACTAGGAAACATCAGAGAATCTTTAAAACATTTAAAATGTCATTTTAAATTTTATAAAACATGTTCTTTAAATACAGGTGTCTTATTTTTTCTTTAACTTTTTCACTTGAGGTCATTGATTTCTTAAACTGCAATTTTATAAAAATGTTTTCTTATACTTATGGTTTTATTGACTAAGAAATCAATTATATAAATACCTCCAAAATAATATTCTATTTAATAATTAAAACTAATATACCTGTACATGATAGGAAAAAGAAGTTACTCTGAAAACTTGAATGTGAACATTTAATAAAAGTAATTTGATACTCGTTCTCCAACACATTCAATTACAAACAGTTTAAGAAGATGAATGATCCTAAGATATATGTCAGTACTTTCTGAGCTGTGATGTTTGGAAGAAAATATACCAATTAAGGAAGATTACAGACAGACATTGTAATATATCATATATATATATATATATATATATATATATATATATATATATATATAATTTTTTTTTAATTTGTATGAAAACAAAGAAAAATAAGCAAGTAAAAACTTTTTCTTTGATATTACCAAAATCAAGATGCTAAATAGAATCATATAGATGTAATCATCTATATCTCCTTGAGTATTTGATTTATGTGTAAGGAACGAGTCTGTTTCTGGCCAAATCCTTATTTAGGTGAGGTTTAGCTACATGATTTTTGAAGAAGGCTACTGACAGTGTTCTCAAGGGATTTATTTCAGTTTCAGGTCAATATATTTCTCATCTGATAAGAACAAATTAGAAATTTATGCACACTTAAAAAAAAATTGAGGTCATTCCAGTAATCTCAGCCTGAGAGGGACAATGGCTTTAACCTCTACAATCAATCCAGTCTACACGGAGCCCTTTGAAACATTTATTTGCCTCTTGATATGGAGGCAGATTCTTAGCAGAATTGCTATCAAACGCAAATCATTATTATCTGAATTTGGTAAATCAAGGGATGTTTCTGTTGAATATATTAAGGTGGCATTTCACTAACCTGCCCTCATAAAATGACTTCTTCTCTTGCTCTTGTGTGCTTTCTCCCCTCCCAAAACATATTCATGAATATCTCCACAACGTCGTCTTCCCCCTCTGTACAGTCTGGATGTAACATCACATTCATTTTGTTGGAATTCAGTACATCAGACTTGATATTCTTTCTCTTCCATCATAGACTAAAATGGTTCAGTATTATAAAGCCTATTAAAAAAAAAGCCAGTCAGCTTTTATTTTGGCTTGTCTATAAAGATGCCCTGAATGCTAATCCACTTCTAGAAATTATCATATCATAAATACAGAACTCCGTAAATACAGAGCTCCAGAAATGTATCTTATCATATGGATAGTTTATCAATAGTAAGTCATAAAAACTAAAAACTAAGACTTAGAGCTCACAAAAATCACTTGTTTTAGCATTCATATGCAAAAATTGACATTTTTACAAATATTACAACTTTGAAAATTTCTCTTGGCAAATTGTTTTTGCAGATTTTCTGTAAATTAGTTGACTATGTCCTTAACAGTAGCTTGATATGATCAGGAAATTTATATATATATATATATATATATAAAATCAGTGACTTACAAATAAAATCCTATAAGCTAGTACTTTTAAAGGTAGACTTTCTTCAACTATTATTTCAGCCCATATGAAATTATGCATCTAGGAAAAATATCCTTTAGAAATTAAAATCTTTCACACTTTTTAGTAAAGTTAAATGATATATCCAAGATCATGCTGCCAGGACAAAAATAGAATGTAAGTCTTCTCAGTCCCAATTCATTTTCCCATATAACATTGTGTCTATTATATTCCCACTCTTTAGTTCTCCACACATATACTTCACACTCATCAGTATCTTGACATTTATTATATAACTCTAGAAATTATATGAAATATTCTCAAGTTATTAATAGTTCCATTTCCAGAGCATTTAGTTTTTTGTTTTGTTTTGTTTTCATTTTTGTTTTTGTTTTACTTCTAATTGCTCTACAAAACTGGTAAGAATAGTTTCCTTCAATTATAGAAATTGAACTTTGTATTTCACATCTCAAAATATGGCTATCAATAAGTATGTGTTGAGCATATTTTTTGAATGACTTAAATATACAACAACAATTGTTTTAATATGCATACAATTTTACATAGCTACTGTCTTTTATATAATTTTATTCCATCTCTTATTTTTATCTACGTTGCTACAAGTAGAATGTATACAACGTGTATGTTAGGATGTGGCAATTTTTTAATAAAGGGCAAAAATAAGCTGGTATTTTCTTCTGAAAAGTGTATATTATGTTTTGTTATATATTTATTTGCAAAATGTATATTTTAGAAATATAGCTTATCTATGTTATATAATGCATCTAGATATGTATATGTGCATTTATGTGTGTCTGGCTACATATCTATATAGCTATGTATTGATTTCAAAACTATCTTTCTTCACTGGAATTATTGGTTTCTGAGCAAGCATTTTTATTTTTGAGAAGATGAAGAACAAAACAAGCAGTGGACAATTGCAGTGTGCCTAAAATTGTGCTGAAACTGTACTGTCTCAGATAATTGGGATAGACTCAATCCTGGGTGCCTGAAATTATATCATGGAAATCTTTAAAGATTAGCTGTGCAGGACCATGATTCCACTGTTTGGGTGGCAGTCACCAAACTACTGGATATCAGGGAGGCAGTGAACTGTCCTACGGATGTTAAGGAGCTCTAAGGCAATTCTTTTTCTATTTCTGAAGTGCACTTTATGGTATTGGTGTCAGAATATTTTCATCCCTGGACAAATCCTTGGAAGAAATAATTTAGTCTTCATTCATGGCTTGTGGAGTCCCCACAAATTCCTGAATATTTTAGTTCTCTTTTGGTGCCTGTTGTTAAATAAAATGGAAAAGAGGAAAAATATGTAAGAAATAATAGTGTCATCGAAGTGCTCGCATTGTAAAGTAGATTGTAAATGATTATTTCCCTTTCAGACTCACTCCCATACAAATACTAGAACACCCTTTCATTTAATGTTGGTGCCTGAAACTGGGAATGCATAGAGAAATAGGTAAATAGCAGTTTTTCTATGTGGTCATTAAATTACTGTCAGCAGCTTATTTTTATGAGCAGTAAATTTACTTTCAAATTAACCCCAGTGAGGAAAAATAATGTTAGAATTTAAATAACATAAAATAGAATCAGATCCTGTTGGACCTGTGATAGGACTATTAACTGACCTACAAGGATAAAAGCACAAAGGTAGATATCTAATTCCCTGCTCCCTGCCCAAGTGAACATTTTTCAAAAGAGCTAACTAGTTAGAATCATTGATTTTCCTGTTCACTATTCTCTGATTCTCACCAAGGTTTGAGCGTATTCCTATCGGTATGACTTCATTAAATATCAGTTTATCACAAAGGAAACATGTCTAGGAAGGAATTAAAGGGAAGTTCAGGAATACAACAAAATAATTTGCAGTTTTTATAGTAATCTTGTTTATGTCTGAAAAAGTTGTCAGCACTTTCATGTTAGGTATAGAACGTTTTTCTAATTATATTACCTACTTCTGTGACATTTAAGACTTTTTTTCCTTTTCTTTTCAATGAGAACTTTATATAACCTTGTTGGAGAAGTACATGTGCGTTATTTGTTTTAAGATCATTGCCTCTGAATTTCTATTTGATAATTAAAAAAAAAAAAGGTAAAAGCAATACCTCAATGCAGCTCATCATATCATAACACTGAGAATTGTGCTTCCACTTTATTTATTGAAAAATTACATAACACGACTATCTTATACACGAACAAAATTTTTTATTGGTTTACAAAGCTGAATCTTATAACTATTGCTAGCATATTCTTCATACTTTCTCCAGTTTTTACAAATTTGTTTGTTCATTTGCATTTATGTTTTCCTCCAAAAGTATCAAACTTGGGATGAGTCAACATTTAGAAGAGAGTTAAAAAAGAAATAATAATTTTTATTCTCTTAAGACTATAGACTTTCGTCTACTGAACAATGGGAAAAGCCATAGGTAAATTTTAAAATTTGCCAGTGTTTGTATTCTCGAGGATTTACCCTCAAAACCAGTTATTTAGCATTAGGTCATCAATAAACCATATATGAATTGCTCAGTATATGAGATGTGTTTTGGATTTTACAATGAGTTGAGTCATTTCAGTTTAGCTACTTTGAATTCTGTGATTGGATACAGTCTTGCATATGGTAACAGTGTGAGTTAATATGAAATGACATAGAAATTGGAACCTCGTTAGATATGCATATACTAGCTGAAAAAATAAAGTCCCTTTGTATCATATTAATTTGTTCCATCTGATCCATACTCCTAAATGTTCACAATACTTATAAAATTTATTTTTTTGACCATGAAGTGTTCATTTTTGAAAATGCAGAAAAGTTGAATAAAAACCACCAATCTACATCCCCCAAAATAACCAGTCAAAATCTTAGTGTATGGTCTTTTAAAAATGTTTTCTTTTATGTATTATATCACAGGATCTTGCACTATACCTAAGTGTCAGACTTGTGAAAATAAACAACTTCACTTTTTATTGGAGGTGCACTATTCATTATACAAAGTAATTTCTAACTTTTTATCTATATTCAGACACCTGACTTGTTCTCAGGTTTTTGTTTTTACAAATTTATTTCACACATGACTGTTGCATATGTATTCCTAATTTGTTAGACTTTATTTTTTGTATTGTTTTACATAAAGAATTTATTAATATTTATAGCCTAATACAACATATACTGACAATATATTTTAAAGATTTAAATTGTAATTGCATTCAGATCCAACTTTCTGTATCAGCAGAATAGAAATTTTTCTGTTATTTGGAAACTACAGAGACTGCTTGTGTGTTATTCCCATTATCCCATATTGCCTACAAGTTCACTAAAGAATCACTTTCTACATTAAACACTGCTTCTTGCCAGTATTTCATTAAACTATTATCAATCAGTAGTCTCTTAGTAGAAATTAATTTATTCAGTGTTTCTTCCTGACAAATAGAAATCAGTACTGAGGAAACAGAATATTTGTCAAAGAGGAGAGAAGGAAAATTTCACTTTCTAGGTGTGGGAAAAATAGCAAAACAAAACACTTTGTTGGACTTTTGTGAGGAAGAGGATAACATGAAGAGTCAATGTTCTTAGTGAAAAGGAAATATTCTGAAATAAGATGAGTCTAGAAATGAGAGTTCATGTAAAATAAACACACAAACAACGATGACAGCAAAACCTTCACCCTTTTCTATCCTGTTGGAATTTGTTTCTACTTGTCCGAGAAAACTAAGGAAAAGCAAACAACATATTCTTACCTGTTTTCATTGTATTCATTATCTAATGTGGGTAAATGAAAATAATTATAGGTATCACAAAACTTCACAGATCTACATAGGAATGTAGACTATCATGCATGTTTTAAGTATCAATGATCAATCTAAAGCAGACATTTTCTTACATAGATATGTCGCTTTCATTCTCAGAAAGGTGCTACACACTAGATCCTTCATGTTCCACTGACTTCAAAATTGTTTTATATGTTTAATCTGTGCTGTGTCTTCAAAGCTTTATTTAAGTGTCCAAACAGATCCCTTAAAGAAAATCTTTAGAAACCATAATTTCTTGTCCCTACCATTTTATCAAAAGACCACGATTCAAGTCATCCTTTATCATCAATGAAAATTGATTGGAAAAGTTCTGTATAGTCTCTGATTTTCCTTCCCATCATGAAATGTCATTTTGTCACTGTACATTAAGCTTATGCTGCCACCATTCTTCTGAAAATGTTCTCATGAAATAACACATTTCCAAATTGGCACTCATTTTCAGGTCTTATCTCCCCTAACTTCTCTGTAGCTGTTAACCTTTTTCCACTACTTCTTGGAATTCTGTCTTTGGGTTCTGGTCACTTCCTCCTGCTTCTCTTTCTGTTACCCTGATCATACTTTCTCAGTCTTTTCTGGTTCCCTCTTTCCTATCAGCTGTTTAAATACTGATAATTTCTAGAGTTCTTCTGTGTTTCACTTGTTGTACACGATCTCCCTGTAATTTCATCTACTACCTTCCATTTGTTAATGACGTCAGATTTTGTTTATCTTGTCTCATCTACTCTCTTGAACACATTACTTGTATTTCTACCAGAACAGGTGCACACCCTGCATTTGAAAAATAAAATTTGTATTATCTAACAATATTTAATCTTCATCCTGTTTCCTCTGTCTCCAAGCTAGAAACATCGGGATCATTCTCGGCTAATCTTTCTCCTTCACTCCCTATATTTAACCAGTTGTCAAATTCTATTGCTTCTACTGCAGAAATGGTCCCAATAACTGATTCTTCTCATTCATTGTTGATGCCCTAGCCTCATTAAAGCTTTCTATATGGAGAAATTACTACTTGTCTGGGATAACTACCTTGCATTTTAGTTAAGGAGACATACATGTTAACTGGTAACACTGTGTATAGAGGTGACACAAGGTACTTTGGAAAGATAAAGACATTACCCAACTTGCCTATTTTTGTTAATCTGGGCAGTAGCCTCCTCACTTCTTTTTCTATGAGCAAAACCTCCTCCTCTTGTCCATTATCCTTCCTTTATATTGCAACTAGTGTGTGTGTGTGTGTATGTGTTTCCTGAAGAAACAATGTATTCATTTTCCCACACAGATTAAAAATTTCTCCTATTGCCTAAACAGAAACTCATAATCTGGGACATTGAATGGGTTTCAGGTGTCTATAAAACCCCAAGGGAATAAGTGACAAATTGTGGGTATACTCATATGTATATGCATTTCTGGATGAAGGTCATCAGATACTGACACACAAAAGTTAAAGTACCACTGACCAACAATGTAAAACAAGTTTTTGAAGGCCTATACATGCATTTGTAAGTTGGCCGTTTTTTATTTCTAAGCTACTCTTCCTCGTTCTTTCCATTAATTGAATCTTTCCCCAGACAAAAGTTTTCATCACTTCCCAAAAACTCAATTTTTTTTTCAATACTTTGTACCTTTGTAAATACTCTTACATAACTTGGAATGGCATTCCTCATCACCATGACACATTTCTGTGAGGTATTAAGATTAATTAAACTATTCCTGTAACAATCTCCTAGAGTGTTTGTCACTAGTTTCTACCTATATTATAGTGTTTTTCATCTATATTTGAAAAGATGTTCTTTGTTAAGTTCATGTATGATGTAATGTAATCCTCCATGACTTGGTGATAGTTCCCATTGACTCTGTTTTTCTAATGAGGGACTAGCACATCTTCAAACTTTATTAGTGCTTTGCTTAGTATATTGTCTAATGCATGAAAGTTTCTCAGTATAAGTTAGCTGAATGAATTAATAAATATAAAGGAAATTTTAAGGCTATTTCTTAACCAAGACCACATTTCTGACACTAATTCTGGTGAGAGGGCAATAAAGCAAAGCGTAGGAACTTTAGCAGGAAATGACATACTTTAGATAAATAAGTAAATTCTTGAGTTTATAAATATGAGACCCAGCTTGATTCAGAGTGTGTCAGGAATTCTGAGAGAAAAATGAAAATTATCAGTAAACTATTGGAGGAAGATAGTTGTTCAATGGTTGGATTCTGTACCCTTGTTTTTCTCATCATTCCACAAATATATTTAGTAAAGTCACTACATACTAAATAGAAAGAAACTTATTAATAACTGATTTGAAAGCCAATAAAGATGATGCTATAATAGGAGTAAGGCATTTAAAGTCTAGAGTAAAGCCATGGAAATAATGAGAATAACACAATGCCTAGACATTTACAGGAAAAAAAATCATTTGACTCCAAAGATTGGATATCAGAAGAGACAAACTGAAGATGATACCAATGCCGAAGTCAGCCATACTACCTATGGTATTAAGAATGATGGAGAAAATGTGTTTGTGTGGTTGGGGGAGGGAGGGACCAACATAATGAAATCTTGACTGGACCCTGTGAAAGACTCAACATAAAATGTTGGATAAAAAATTGAAATTTAGAGTAGCTTTTTAAAAAAATAAGCTACAGTGTTAATGTTTGCACATCAATAGATGCAGGACTAAATAATAAAAAGAATGTGATAGTCATCACACGTATGTCATTTATTAAGCCTTTATTATGTGTTAGGAATGGCACTAAGCATCATATCCTTCATTGCATAACAACCTTATGAGATAAGTACTATTATGATCCCAATATTGTAAATAGAGAATCTGAGGCTTCAAACGGTTAAGAAACGTGCCCCCAATCACACAGCTAGAAAGAGGCCAAACATGGACTTGGATATGGGAACCGTTATCCCAACCTCCATATTTTCAATTAGTAACATTATATCGCTTCCCTCTTCAGCTATTAGACTGACATTTCCACATTTTTTTTCCTTTTTACGATTTTAATAGCATTTTAATAAGGCATTTTATGTTGACACAGCTTTATTAAAGATTATAGCCAACCCTTTAGAAAGACAGTACAGAAGTACTTCTGTTCTCGTGCATTACTGAGAGTTTGTTCTTGACTGTTATGTTTTCATTTGAATACTTTTATTTTAAAATTACAATGGAAATACATAACAATATCTTCTATCTTGAATAATATTTGAACTTTTTAAAGCTCCTTTAATGGGTATTCTCCCCAAGTATATTTGTTTTTAGCTCAATATTTATAATTTTACATAATGTTTGTGGAGTGACATTTTAAAAATAGAATATTCAGTTTTTACTTAACATTTTGATTTGTGCAAGCAATCTGTATGTTTGAGTTCATTTTCATTCCAAAGTTTCTTTAAGACTAATTATGTTGTGTGTGTGTGTGTGTGTGTGTGTGTGTGTGTGTGTGTGTGTGTGTTTGGAGTTAATAAGCTTAGATACTAGGGGGGAAAGCAGTGAAAAGATTATACTACAGATAATTAATAAAAATCAATTAGTTTGTTAATGAGTACTCTGTTGGTACCCAAGGTGGCTGAAACCAGCTGGGGGAAAGAAATCAGGATCCCTGAATAGAACATTTAGAATGCCTGAGTCCTGCTGAGAATTCAAGAGGAAATAACTATAAGAAGCACTCCTTGGGTTAAAACTGGCTAAATTTCCTCTTGAGATTGCAGTTCCTCCAGCTAATAAATCTAGTAAAAATGTGATTCACCTTTAGTGTATGCCATAAAGCATTTTCTGAGGCCTTAAGTACATTGCTCACTGTCCTGTATTAAAAACAAACCCACAGTTGTAAATGTCAATGACTAAGAATATTAGAGCCCTTTGCATCTTTCTTATGTGAGTAGAAAAGCTGGAGTACCCATTACTTCTTCTATGACTTTTTTACATTGTATTTATATAAAGGGCAAAAGTCAAACATGAGCTGACAAAGCAATACAACATCTGTCTTCCAATGGTCCTTGGACAAAAAAAAAGCAGAAAATTCCAATGATATCAACTGACCTTCATAGAAAGTTTTGCAGAACAACCCATTCTTTACATCGTTAATTATATTTGTTTTAAGATCATTCCCTCTCCAGCATAAGTAATTATGGATCATTTATGGGAGTAATGAAAAAGGGATCGTTTACATAAAAGCAAATTGATTCCATTTGATACATCTTATCTAAGGATCGAGGAAGAAAAAATAAAGGTATTCTAGTAGACCTAAAACTTTTATATGAAATTATATATGTGTTTTATTATAAATCAGCATGTTTTCAGAAATTGCTATGAATCTAAATATGACTGCTAATGGGGTAAAACAAAGTCTAAAAGATGATTTTAGTATAGGTTACTTTTTATAACAAGCCTATTCCAAATTCTCTGAGGTGTGTTTGTAGTATAGAGTAAGAGGTGTACAATTTCTGTTGAAAACTTTTACCTAATAACTCCCTCTGATTATGAGTTAGAGTCCTAGGAGTAAAAGATCATTGATTTGACTTATTGAGCTTGTTAGCTTTCATAGGTAACATGCTCCTCGAATTAGCTACACAATTTCTAGGTAGTGAAATAAAGAGAGCATTGGTAGGAGGAAAAATAGACAAAATACAGACAAAAAAATTACTTTTTTAGTAATTTTGACTATTTTTAGTCAACTAGATAAGTTAATGCCTTTTTCCCCTTAAATACATGTTACTACAATTTCCTTTATAATATGCCTGACTATGTGCTTAAAAACCACATTTGTACAATGAGCAAAATGGTATCCATACTCATTTAAGTAAATCGGATTATGGTTTCCTTTATAGCAATCTCTTAATATCAAGATTTTTCCTCCAGTACATTTTTTTAATTTCCTAGGAGGCAACAGTAATAGTCTCAGTTCCATGACCTTGCATTTCTTTTAATGCATGGGATTTTTCAAATGTTCTGGCTTCTGGGTACATATAAAATACAATTAAGCTTTATTTCAAAATATGTTAAAATGAACACATCTTGCATTCATTTTAGGAATATAGAGATATTTACATACAAATAAGTAATTCATCTGTGAATAGGTAAAATTTTAGAGCACATATGTTAGATTTATCATTTCCCTTTAACCTTTCAAATCCATCAAGAAATTGAATAACATTCCTCACACTCATTAGCTAGCTGTATGACTTTTCTCATCAACTAAAAGGAAGCACTTTTTTTTTTTGGAAGCTGTTTTTTAGTTTTTGGAAGCCATGTGATTCCAAAGAGACAAACTGTCCTGACCTGTGGGATGGTGTGGGTATCTTTCTAACTTTATTCCGAGGTACATGTTCCCATGAAAAATTGCAGAGTTACCTCAAACATACTCCAAAATTAAAATTTTATATAGAAACTTAAATTTTTAGCTTCTGAAATGCATTTCTTTTTTGGTCTTTAGGTGTCACATACATTTATGTAAGCAGTATCTGATTTTACACCTTTTCTTTAAATATGAGTAAATAAATTCAGGCCCTAAATTCTTAATATTATGACTTGTGATTGAACCCATGGGCTCTGACATTGGAATGTTTAGATTTAAATGCTCCCTCTATCACTGAATACTTCGATTAACTATTTAGCCTGTGTCTGGGCTATTTCATCTGAAAATAAGGATAATAACTATCACATAGGGCTACTGTGATGATTAAGACAAGTTAAATTTTTAGAGAACTGCATAGTATATTGTAAGTGACATATAAGTGTTTCAAAATAAATAATTTAATCATGCTAATGCACTCAAAATAGATAAACCTTTCCTTTGAAAAACTGCCAACCAGTGGAGCTGCTGGAGGTAAACATTTATTTCTTCATTTGATATTAAGTGTTGCATTGTTAATTCAACAAATTGTGGAACCCTTAGCATATGCCAGGATTAATGTTAGCCACTGGAGATAATTAAAAAAATGAAAACAAAAACAAAAACAAAACAATACAGTCTCTACTCACAGAGTCACCTTCTGGTTGAAGAGATTGAAACATACATATAAATAAATAATTAAAATACAGTGTGATTGGTGCTATGAAATATTGTTGGAAAAGCTATAAATTTACACTTGCAGGAAGGCCTCACAGAGAAGTTTCAATACTGCTTGAAGTATTAATAGAAATATTTCTAGTGAAGGAAGAGGAAAACCCATCTTCATTAGTGCAAGCAGAAAGGATGGATGAGACTACTGCTTCTTTAGCTCTCCTTTCATGCTTTCTCATTCAGGGACCAGGTTAGAGGAGCAGTGCAATGTGGGACAATCCCCCTCTCATGCAAAAAGAAAGAGCAAGGGGGTGAGCCAAACCATGTATTCACATTTCCAACTTCTGTTCAGATGTGGCATCTGTCACATCTCCATATTCTGTTAACCAGAGGAAGTCACGTGGTTAAGCCCTAAATCAATGAGGTAGTGATCAAACTACTACATATTTCTCTCTCAAGAGTACTGGAGGTCATATGAAAATAAGAAGGTACTATAATCTCTTTGTGGTAAGTAAGGGAGTGAAGAATTATGAACCATAATATAAACTATCACAGCTATCACAGGCATTTAGGGAATTGTGGGAAATTTGGCATGGTCGGAGTGCAGACTATAAACTGTACAGTGAATAGGAAGAGACAAAACAAGAATGATGAATGCTGCCAGAGTGTGAAATATCTTGTGTATCTTGGTGAAAACTTTGACTTTACCCATGATCAGAAATGCATTTTTGGAAATTTGACCCTGGCTAAAGAGTAAAGGAAAGCCTGGGCAAGTAGAAAATGGAGACATAAAAGCTAATTAAGGTCTGAGATATAATGGTAGTGGGAAGATTGTAAAATAAATGCAGAATGTCTAGAGAAGAAGGTAGAATTGACAGAACCAGACCAGCTATAGAAGGTGAAGAGTAAGAATTTGGAAAGACAAAAGTAAAATTATGAAGGTTCTAGCTTGGATGGCTAAGTAATGACATTGAATAAGCTAGAAAATATGGAAACATTTAGTTATTAGTGGAGAAGTGGGATTATTCTGTCAAGGTCAGGGTGTAGAGAAGATGAAAGGAGTTTTCAGAAATTGCAACCTCTGAGCTGACTTCATAGAAAAATGACTGGCTGTAGAATAGGGTATTTCAGACAAAAGGAACAATGTATCACAATGCATGATGGCATTAAAAAGCATGCCATATTCAGAAATTTTAGAATAGATTTGGCTACAAAAATGATATAGTCAAAGACGAAAATAATGAACTAGTCAAATATACTTGAGTCTTAGGTTTCTTCCTTAATTTTCCATCTCAGAATATCAGAGCACATGCAAAGTAAGAATGACATAAGTTTAACAAAAAGGACAAGGGGTACAGTTTTTACTAATTGGTTAAACTGAAGGTTAAAGGCCAACTAGAAATCGTTAGATTCATGAAACGAGTTCTGAAAATGACAAAAATGCTTAGGAAGAAATAATAAATTTAAAGTATTTTTAATTTTTGAACTTAAATCTATTGGATATTGATCTTAGTTTTGCTTTTTTAAAAATTGCACATTTTATTTTAGAAATGTAGAAATAGTCACACAGAAATTGGTATCAGTAATTAGTGCTGTGTCTCTGTATTAAGTTAACCTTCATGACTATGTAGATCATTTCATGTTCAATTTAGTTGATACAACAAGAATCAATATTAATACTGTAAATATCACACGCTATTCTCATATAATGCTAACATAAGGAACAGAATAACATTTGTAAAGGAAAATGTTGTTATAATAGATTTTAAAAGGAGGCCCGCTGGCTAGTCTGAATAGAAATGAGCAGGTCAGCAGGTCTTAATGGGTTTCAAACAATCTAGAGTGAGATTCTCAGCTTAACATTTCCAGTAATTCAGTTTGAAAAATTACTCAATTAATATTAATTTCTCAAGGTCTGAATCAAGTTTAGTTGTGAGCAACTAAACTCATAAACACTAAACTACAAATCATGGTGTTCATTTATCACTTTCAAGATACTAGTAGTTATTTACATATGATGCTCCTTTTTGTTCAAAACTACTCGAGAGAATTCTGTGTGCTTTGCATCAAAGTAAAAAATAAAATAAAATCACATGAATAGCTATTAAACTAGCTAAAATGGACAAACACCATTCTGTAATCTGAAAATAATTTTATCTATGTACCCAATATTGATTGAATTCCTGAGTCCCGTTCCAAATATAGTGACTCAGTTCCAGGGGTGGGACCAGAAATCTAATAACAGTGTCTCAGTTGATTCTTACCATGAGGTAAATTTTGGAAACACCGGCATGATAAATCATCACATGCTTCTTAATTCCCCTTTTCAAATATGGTTCATGAAGATTTCTGACTTCTATTATCAGGTTGTTAAGGTAAAAATTTATGTGAATTATAGCTTGTTCCTGAGAACACTTCTTAGTTGTTATGATTTATCTGAGAAATAAGGATATCTCCTGATTTATAGAAACTTGGTCTTTGTAGTACCATGGTTACACATCATATACTGATGGGTTATTTTGCAGATAATTGGTCTCTTTTATTTTGGGTGGATACCAACCATTTTAATTTCAAAGATAAATTTTGTCTGACCTGTACCTAAGTATAGGCTATATTTCATTATAGTTGACAATTAGTAAACTACACATCTGCAATAGCTTATCCAAAACTCTTACCAATTGATGTATTTCAAAATTCAGAATGATTCAAAATTTAAAAAAAAAGTGAAACATATGCCATATATTGCATCATACACTCAGTGTAGTGATAATAAATGGAGAAAAGAGTGTGAGCATGTGTGTACGTATCCTTCAAGTTCTTCAGGTCAAATTCTTATCAAGTAAGTCTGCTCTGTTTCACTTGAGGAGAATCTTGAGTTTTTTTATTGTTGCTGTTGTTTTTCTGACTTTGGAAAAATAGCTGGCAGATTGTAGACCTATGTAATTGTAATGTAGTAATGAAAGGGGTAAGAGAAGTGAAATGAATGAATGCCTTCAGGTTTTAAAGGTGTCTTTCATTTATTCCTTAATCAAACATGAGTCTATGTTCCTACTTTGTGCTAGGTACTGCAATTCTACGTGAAGACTACAATCATAGCTTTCTTTTCAATAATTGATTTGTAAAATTTTAAAAACTATTGTCTTAGTATTTGGGAAAATACAGCTATATCTCACCTGGGATGTCCATTTTGCAGTATGTTTTTCCAAATTTGATCAAGATTAATGAGCTAACTTTTTTCCTGGAGACTTTTACTTTAGTTTCAAAGAGGCTGGAGAAGCCCAAGGGCCTGATCTCCTGTGCCAATAGCAAGAACAGTAGCAGGTTTTGCTGAAATTGATTATGAATGTCTCCAGCTGCTGGCAAAGCTGACGTACAGCCTGTGTAATCCATGTGAGAATAGACTAGAAATTAAAATGAAAGCAGGACATGGCAAAGGTAAAGTGAAAGATTTTGCTATTAGGCTCGTGCTTTGGTCATATTGAAACATATCTATCACCTACATCTGTGAGAATGTATTAAAAGGTTAATGAAGTTTTGTACCTTTTTTGGACTTATAACTAAATTGTCAGGTCAGCAAATACGAAGAATTTTTGTACTGTAGACTATCCTAGGACATTCTCTGGGGGTGGTGGGAATGAGATGCCTTTACGATTTATTTCAGAACATCCAGTATCTTAAAACTGTTCTAAACAATTTTGAGGCTGTTTCAGAGGAACTCTGTAGAACTAATCCTGTTTAAAAAGAAATTGGAAAGACTCAAGAAAATCCCTTCAGTGAGAAATCAAGACAATATACTACTATGATTTATATACAATTTATAGACCTTTGAATCAGATATTCACCATTTTAATAATTTCAGGGAGACAACTGCTTCACAGCAGTCTGTACTATAAGGCTCACATCATAAGACTGTGCATATAATAGTGATGCTGCCATGGGTTAAATGAGCAGAGCTTGAAGTGTTATTTTTTTTAAAAAATTGAAAGGTTGTGGCAGTAATAAAAAGGTTGAATGGTAATGCCTCTAATTGAACAGTAAGGCCTCTTCCCTATTAAGTCACTCTTTCATCTGTCTTTTTAATTATTTCATTATCATTTTGTACTGCAGTTCACAATGAAATGACCATTTGTGTTTAAGTGAAAGCTAATTATTAGGACTGAATTATTGTGCAGTTTATTGATCCCTATGGTGGATTAAGGGCTTTAAGTTCGTCTAGACAGAATAGTTAGCAAAATGACAAAAGGAAACATATAAGACCCTTGGGAAGAATCCCTACGCTCCATAAGCAATTAATGCCTGCCAGGTAATGGAATTTAAGTTTATACTAAATCCAGCAGAGCTTTGACATTTCAACTGCCTTATAAACACATTAGTCTAATGAATTAAGACTTATGAATTGTGTTTAGACACAAGTAGGAATAGTAAGCCCAGGATATTTTTAGCCATCCATTGATTGAATGAAAAATAGATCATTTTCTCTCTGAATCTGATGAAAAATGGAATGTGTTCTTCTTTGTGTTTATCTCTGTTCATTCTGTTTTCAGTTGATGGATGTGTATTAACAATTTCCATTTCCCAGAGAACACTAATCTCCCTTATCGATGTGCAAACTATGCAGTGATAAACCAAGAAAGGAAAAGAAAAATACGTATATATACAGGCATACCTCAGAGATATTGCAGGTTTGGTTTCACACCACTGAAATAAAGTGAATGTCACAATAAAGCCAGTAGTAATCTTTTTGCTGGTGGAAGGCTTGCCTTCAATTTGTGAAAAAAACACACCATCTTTGATGTGCAATAAAGCAAATTGCAATAAAATGAGGTATCTATATAGAATGTACACATAGTGTATGCAGACATAGTGTATGTATATACATGTATAAGTACAAAACTGCTGAGTAAGAAGCCAAACAACCCATTCATCTCAATCCAGCACTGAGTGATTTTTAAAGCAATATGTCATTATGGTGATGAACAAGCACCAGTCTGAGCTAATGATACAACCCACTGCTGTTATTTATAAGAACACGTTCTTGAGTGGACTTCAAGGAGACCTTATTCAATACTCTAGTTATGTGATTTTTTTCCTGAAGTGCCCTGTGTTCAAAGCTCTATTGACAACATTGGCATAAATAAAGATTTCCAGAAAAATTGCTAAAGCTCTTTTGATATCAATAAAGATTTTGGCAGCAACTCTGGGAAACAATTACAAATCAATTAACACAAGTTGGTATTACTTAGTGCCAAGTTTAAAGCATTTTTCTTTCCCATTTTAATTTTCATCCTCCCATAAAACTTATGCCTTATGTATGCCACTACATGACTGAATTAAAAGTACGCTAGAGAAAAACATTCCAAGCATTTCTCTTAATGTTATCTTTGTAAAACTGCATATATGCCCCTGGCTATGAATATTGAAATGCTGATTTATAATACATTTACATTATTGGCAGACTTTGTTTTCTGTTGTGAAGAAAATATATTGACTCAGAATGAACAGTTATAAACTATTTTTACAGAATGCTTGAAGTTTGAATGCCCCAGGGGTTTAGAAGTAAAAGTTCACATGAATAGTTTTAATTCATTAAAAAAAATAATTTTTGAGAATCTTATCCCTGATACGTGTATAAGATTCAAAGTTAAATGTCATATTTTCTAAACTTATAGATACTAATACTTTATGAGTTATCTATTACTGCATGACAAATTACCCTAGAACTTAGCACTTTAAAATCACAAACATTTATTACCTCATAGTTTTTGTGAGTCAGGACTCTGGGAGCAGTTTAGCTGGGCACGGAACTTCATAAAGTTTCAATCAAGCTGCCAAGAGGGGCTAGAGTCTCACTTAAAATCCTATTCTCTTCGCTACTCACACATGTGACTATTGACAAGGTCTCGTTTCTTGCCGGCTCTTGACCACTAAACTGCCTCAGTTTCTTGCCACATGGGCCTATCTATAAGGCAGCTCACAACATGGAAGCTAGTGTACCTCAGACCAAGAAAGCAAGACAGAAAGATCATCCAAGATGGACGCTATAGCCTTTCCATAACCTAGTATCAGAAGTGACATTCTTTCATTAGATGCGTCAAACACATTCTGGGGTGAGGATTAGCAAAGTTATGAACACCAGGAGATGGGGTCACTGTGGGCCCTTTTAGAGGCTTCCTATGACAAAGCTTATAGCCTAGTAAAAGAGACAGGTAGCCAAGTGTTGGAGTAGAATGTTGTCACAATAAAAGTGTGCACAGAGTACACTAAGAGGAAGGATATTTCAACAGACTGAGTGTTTAGGGAGACTTTCCAGTAGGAAAGATGATCAAAAAAAATTTAGAAGGACCAGTAACCAGTAGCATATGTGGGAATGGCAGAAAAGAGTATTTCTGGTAGAGGGATATGTAAGAAGACTTGCCAATAAACTGCAGATTGATGGTTACAGCTAGAATACAGTCTATAGTAGGAGGTGCAGGGATTTAGGCATATATAGGTAAGTAGCAGCCAAAAACATTCTATGTTAATCTTTGGGTTTGGACTTTATTTGGGAGAGGCATTGATAATTATAAGCTTGATGAACTGTGTTTTTAAAAAGACCTCTATGGCAACAGTGTAGAGAGTAAAGTTGAGACACATGAACTGGTTAAGAGGCTATTGTGGCTATACAGGAGAGATAAAAACTTGATTAACGTCTCTATAGTGGTGGGAATAGAGAGAATGGCATGAAACAATAGCTTGTAGGAAGGTAAATAAAAGCTATGGTACTCACTGGATATAAGGCAATAAAAGGAGATCAATAAAACATATCT
Organism: Rhinolophus sinicus; assembly: GCF_036562045.2. Taxonomy (NCBI): domain Eukaryota; kingdom Metazoa; phylum Chordata; class Mammalia; order Chiroptera; family Rhinolophidae; genus Rhinolophus; species Rhinolophus sinicus. Next base: position 139,273,715 of record NC_133753.1, on the reverse strand, counting down.
GTAATAAGGCATAGTGGGTAATGTGGTATGTTCAGAGAAGGATTTGAGTTTTGAAAAAGGAAGCAAAATTGTTATTTGATACAGTGGTTAGTTAATATACTTATCAATGAGACATAAGGCTTGGAAATCCAAGAAAAGGAGGCTGGATATTAAAAAATCATGAAAGGACACTGGTACAATAAAATGTTTTCCATTATAGATACAAGCCTCTATTAACAGTCCTTACTGTTAAGTCATCAGATGATGAATATTTGATATGATGTACACTCATATTCCAAGAAATTATTAAGCAAGAGATCTGTGTTCTTTACACACCTCGTTTTCATCCCTTTGTACTCATAAGAATTACAGTAACTTTAACCAACTTCATAAGGTGGATATAAAAAATGTGTAAGAATGAGACAGGATTCCAAAGAATTTAGCCTTGGATGAGCATCCACGTGTCGATTGGTGGCAACTCTGATTAGAGGATTCAAGCATAGAAACAGTGGTTGGAACTAGAGAAACTAAAATACACACACCACTTAACCTCAGTTCTCCAAATCTAAAAATAATAAATAATAATCTAAATTTTCAGACAATTACTAAGTTTGTTGTAAAAATGTGCCTGTTAGTTACTACATCTTGACTTGAATGATGCCTGTAATAGAGTCAAAGCAAAGTGATGTTATGTTATCAATTGAGGATAATAACAAAATTGGCTTCAAATCTCAGTTTCTTTATAAGAGCTCTGATGGCAACCATTGTTTGTGTTTTGCCAGTATTTTGGCATTTACTAACACGCTCTGTTATTAAAGATTGGAGTATATGAGCCTCAAAGAAGGAAGAACTATCTTCCTACAGAAACTATTGTGCATGGTAGCCTTTTATCAAACCAGAACTGTTAAACCTTTGGTTTTGAAGTAGCATATCGTTGAGTAGCTCTTTAATATGCATATAAAAATGACATATACACTAATAAGCTCGGTTTAACAATGAACTTAATAATTGTCCTGAAATTTACATTGGATTAACAAAAGGTTTTTAACCACAGCAAAGATAAAGAAACAAATTTTAATAAATATACTGGTAGTTAAACATTGAGACTTTTCCTTCTGCAGCTTCAGGAAAAACTGAAACTTACTAAATATTTAATCAAGCAAATGGCAAATGTATATGGTTACATGCTTTATATTTGTGCATGAGAAAACGAAAAGATAGTATGTCATAGAGGTTAATCCAGAAGTAGAGTTAGATGTCATGGGTTTGAATCCTTGTTTCATTGCTTAGTAGCTAGAAGATTTTTGAAAAGTAGAAACTTCTCTAAGATTCAGGGTAGTCATTGGCAAAATAATAATAATAATGGTATCTATTTCACAAGGAGATTATGCAGTTTAAATAACTAATCTAGTGAATGACATTTAACACCTAGATATTAAAGGCCCTTAATACATTTCAGCTGTTCTCATATAATCAAATTTCCTTTCAAATAGCCTTCTTATTTGGTTTTACTTTCTGCTTTTGTGTTTGTACTTTCTATTCATTAAGTAATTAACAGAAAGCTTAGGATAATTTTTAAAGAACATATACATGAGAAACTATATATAACGTGCTTGAAATGAAATTAATTCAATACCTAATTCTCATAGCACATGATAGCTACTCACATTATTCATTTGCTGATTTATTTTATTAAGTCAATACTTACTGGCTTCCTGCCATCTGCTAACTCACTAGGTAAGTCACTGGGGTTGTAGTGGTGAGAAAAACCAGACATGGTCTCTGCCCTCAATGAGTTTATGATCTTTCAGGAGATAAAGCTATTAATCACATAAACGAATGCAAAACTAAAACTGTGACATGTTGGTTACAGATTTTTCTATACTCAAATTAAGAAGAAAATATTTCATGCTAAGAGTATTAAGTATCAATATGCCACAGTTTGCCAGTAGTATTAGTGAATTTTATAAACATACATCTTTATTTAAATATATGGCTAAGTACGAATGCATAAAATATCTATTTTAGTGACTAATAAATAATCAGAATCTAATTTATTTTGGTCTATCATCTATTGATGATTATGTGCATATTTACAGGTATTACTTAAGAGGAAATCATCATTTGGGGCCATATTCGGTGTTAATCACAATATGTCTCCTAAAACACTTCAAAGTGAGTTTTTACTACCATTATCATGATAAATATATACTCTCAGTAGAGTAACATTTGTTGAGATGCTATACATAACTGCGAATAAGGGTTATTTTTAATTTTGATATATCTATGGTATTAATATTCTTAATTAGTATAAAACAAATTATCTAAGTGACTTTAAATATCAGAATTTAGACACTTAAAATTCACTTAGTCTAAATTTCATCCAATTCCTGAATTGTCTCCAACTTACATATTTGGAAGATAGTACAAAATTCAGGAAGAATTCAAATACACTTAAATAATAGATTGGAGTAAATGGAAAGACATTTGCATTCTTGGCAGGATAATTCAACTTCATAAAGATTTGGTTCTCTTCAAGATATTATATAAATCAAATGCAATCTCAATAAAAAATTCTATAGAAAAATAAATAATCAAGAATAGATCAGAGTTAGAGACCTGTTGGGAACAGTGAGAACTAAATGCCTGGGGAAGTCGGGAAACCCTCAAGAAGGAGGTGACTTTTGAACTGGGTTTTGGATGAAGAATGGGGATTTTACAGGCAAGATTGGGCAAAACATTCTAGGTAGAGAGAATCATGTATGAAAACACAGAGTCATGAGAGGTTTGGTTTGTTCAGGGGTGAAGCTGGAAGGCTGAGTTGGAGCTGTGAAAGGCAAATCAAGAAGTTTGGAATTTATTCTGTAAAGCATGAGACTCTAGTATTAGGGGGCATTCAATACATCACATAGACACAGTGATAGGTGTTAGAGAGAGGGTACAAACAGGTGTCATCCTGGAGGTGGCTTTATTTTGGCGGGATCACTATGCTTCAGGATCTGGTTCTCAGTTTCCTAGACCCAAAATTCAATTTTTAGGGCACTTCAGCTGATTGGGAGGGAGACTGACATACTAATCAAACTTGGAAGAGACTGATGCATAAACTCAGGTTATTAATTGGCCATGAGAAATGAAACTGCAGAATGACAGATGTTTCTGTGCTCTGACCATTGTCTCCCCACACCCACCCACTTCTGGCCGGGGCTGGGTAATACTAACAAACTCTTGGTCCTCAATTCCTGTTTTTTTGTTTTTTTTTTTCCTCAGGCTCCATGAAAACTAACCCTTTCTGTTACCATAATCTGTCCTTAAATGCTGTACACTGTAGTCAACAGTTGTTATTAATTGATAGAACAAAGATTCTGTATCTGTTAGGTGGGATATTGTTTGTATTTGTGAAACTTAAAGAAGAGGAAGAATAGCTTTTCTAGAAATATACTATTGGAAAGGGGATTCCCTCAAATTGGGTTCCTGGAGGAGGTTTACAGATTCTAAGTGGTGGGTAACTTTGTGGCTCAGAGTGGTTGTGGACAGATGCATTGGAAGTTGCTCTGGGGGCGGAGGTCTGTGAACTTCTGGAGAGGGTTGGGGACTTAGGGTTGTGTTTGAAGGAGAGACTGATTCAAAATCTTTGTCTTCCTTACATATTGGAGACAGAAAAGAAATAGTAATTCCTGCCCTCTACTCACAGCCTGGTCACGCATGACAAGCTTTCCTATTGTATTGCAATCTTCATGAGGTTTGAGCTTCCTCTTACACTCTTTCTACTTCTGCAACACTGGAAAGAGTGATGCACGCTCAAGTTCTGAATCTGTACTTTTTTTTTTTATAGTAAAAAGTTAAATCCAAATATACCAACCTAGATTGTGGATTAATTGTCTTTTAAAACAATGAAATCAATTACCCATGAATGTACATAGTAGGACATTTAGGAATTATAGATAAGTACACAAAGGAAATAAGACTAACTGGTAAATTAAAAAAAAAAAAAAGTAGAATAGATCACAAAACCCTGAAAGTAGCTAAAAGCAAAGGGTAATTTTACCAGATACTATAACATATTAGGTTGGTGCAAAAGTAATAGCGGTTTTTCCAGTTATTTTTAACCTTTTAAACCGCAATTACTTTTGCACTAACTTAATATAAAGTCTCTATTAAAACAGTGTTAGTTAAAACACTGCATATTTGGTACATTAACAAACAGACCAGTGGAATAGAATGAGAACCCAGAAATAGATTCTAAAATATAAAATGAAATGTGGTATGTGACAAAATAAATAAGTGTGTGGGGTATGGAGGGGAGATAGACTTAAAAAAATTTTTTTGAGGTAACGAGATAGCCATTTAGAAAAATACAAATGGTTCAGAAATCTATATTTAGAGTCAATGAAACCACAGATTTACGAGTATAAAATGAAATTTAATTCCTTTATAATCTTCAAAAATGAAAAACCTTTCCACTATGATTCAAAATTTAGATCAGTTTTAACAGATCAGACTGATAAATTCAAATACATTTGAAAAAAAAAAAAAGATCTGTTGTATGGGGGCTAAGAGAAAAGCTCTAAGCAAAACTGAAGTGATGTACTAGAAGAAAAGATTTCCAGCTTTTTTCATAAACAGAGGCATAATATCGAAATAATAGCCTTTAAAAATTGAGCTCTTAAATTAATAGATAAAAGGGAGATGAATATGAGGATAAATTCAAAGAAAAGAAAGGCAAATAACCCATAAAAATATAAACAATACATTCTCAGTGTCACTTACGTTAAGAGAAATGTAAATCAAAATTACATTAAAATGCTACTTCTTACTATGTAAAGATTGGCAAAAATCCAAAAGTTTGGCCACAAGCTCAGTTGGCAGAGATTTGGAAAACAATCATTCTCATGAATTGCTGATAAGCATGAAAACTTACATAAATCCACTAGAGGATTATTTGATACTATCAAAAAAAATAACATATGTATTTTCCTTTTGATCCAGAAATTCCATTGTTTGGAATCCATCTTTAAGGTAAATCTCCACAAATATAAAGTAAATACACATAGGCTCCCATGTAGGTTATTTGTAAGAGCAAAACGTTGGATGTCAAATGTTCATCAAAAGGGGACTGCGGTACACTTTCAAGTTTTTCAGCCTGTTTGTATAAATTCAGGTGTTTTTTGTTTGTTTGTCTGTTTGTTTTAAAGATCAAAAAATAATTCTGTCTGCACCACTGTACATTGTGATGCTTTTGCTTCTTCCTCCTTAAAACTAATAATTTTAATGCTTAGATTGGAATTTTGTGCATTATATTTTTACATTTTATCTTACTTAGTTTTTAATTTCTTTTCCTCTGTATTCTAGATAAGTTTCTCAAATTTACCCTCCATACCACTGACTTGATTTTCTGTAATGAAATCCAATTGGGACTACCTCCAATCTTCATGAGTACTTTATGTGGATTTTTATTATGCCACTCTTACACTGCCAACCCCCTTTCCATCGTAACTCAGTCAGTTTTATCCTTAAGGCTTTTCACTTTTGCTTCCTATAACTCCTTTTTTCTTGAATTATTTTGAGGACAACAAGCTGCTACTTGCTTTTAAAAAAAAAGGCATATAAATTTATTTTTCTTGTGAGGGCTAGCATTTTCAAAGTATGTTTTTATTCCTGTGACTATTAAGTACAATTTCCGTTTTCTTTATATTGGAGTTGTAACTCATAAACGTATTTTTATTTGCCTTGACTGGGCAGAATGGTTGCCCTCTGGGTAGATGCCATGTCTCACAGCTCCTGTCACTATTTACTTGAATGGTAGGTGGTTTATCCTCTTATATCTCAGCCTGAAGCACCACCCTAAGCTTGATTTGCAATTCGTAAAGTAGTTCTGTAAATTGAGCTTCCATCATCTGCTGCTTCAATGCTAAGCTTTTCCTGTTCCAGTATACACTTACTGTTGGAATTCTTTGAAAATAAAATGCTATATCTCTACTTCTTCTCCAGTACTACTATGTTTGTTCAATTCACTCACTTCTGAATATAACATTTGAACCAATGTAGTTCCACTTTGGTATAACAGGGAGAGAAGCCAATACATGTTGGAGATAGGGCTGTTCACTGTGTTTCGAATTTTTGTGCCTGTTCTATTTTATTTGGGGGATTTATGTCGGTCCAGAATGTGGATTTTTAAAATATATGTAATACAAGAATGAGTCATGATTTATTAAGCAAAAATCTTACCCATAGCTTTTTCTTTGGTTCACCTTGGGATATTATTAAATCTTCATGAGTACTTGTTTGTAATTGGTAGGAACAATATTATACATATCTTTTTGACCACTATTTTAACCCTGAAGACTCAAAGCATTTTCTAAAAATGTATTCTCTTTCCAATGGTAAATAATGTTCAGAGATGTTTTCTTCTAGATCGTGGAGAACAACTTTGTCAGCTCTTCCACAATAATATTATATACAGTAGTCTTATATTTGTGCCTCTTCCTTCCTTCCATTTGCCTTTCTTCATTTGAAATGAAAAGAGATCAGTACAAACATTGTGTTTAAAAAGTGTGCCTGACTTTTCCTAGACTCCACACTGTCTAGTTTGGATACTGGTTAGATCTTTACTTGAAGATTATGTTAATACGCAAATTCCTTGCCTGGCTTCCAGAGTCTAGCAGGCATTTGTGCATTGTGACTTTGCTGCACTTGAAATTGTCCACTTTTTCCATCTCCAGTGTACACTCATGGGTGTTCAAGTATCATCTAAAGGGAGCAGCTCCTTTTCAGTTCCAACCTAAGTTCTAAATGTCAGTTTACCTAGTTAATATATGAGGTTAGACAATTAAGTTCATGAACTCATCCTAGAAAAATTACTCATTGCTGAATATCACTATGGTAATCTTTGAAGTACTCCCCTTGGGAAGCTATGCACCAATGTAGGTGCCTAGTCCACCCTCCAAAGCAATTTTGGAACTCTTTTTCTGGAATGGCCATCAGATCTGTCATTGTATTACTCTTGATGTCCTGAATGTCATAAAAATGTCTTCCTTTCAATATTTCCTTTATCTTCAGGTAAAGAAAGAAGTCATTGGGGGCCAGATCAGGTGAGTAGGGAGGGTGTTCCAATACAGTTATTTGTTTACTGGCTAAAAACTCCCTCACAGACAGTGCTGTGCGAGCTAGTGCATTGTAGTGATGCAAGAGCCATGAATTGTTGGTGAAAAAATCAGGTCGTCTAACTTTTTCAAGCAGCCTTTTCAGCACTTCCAAACAGTAAATTGGTTAACTGTTTGTCCAGTTGGTACAAATTCATAATGAAAAATTCCTCTGATATTGTTGCAACAAGTTCACAAACTTAATTGTTTTGAACTTAATGTGTAGGTTCATATGTATGTATGTATCCATATATATGTATATATATATATATATATATATATATATATATATATATATATGTATATGTATATGTATACACACACACATACACACACTCAAAAATATATTGATAAAGTTCACATTTGAGTCCATTCCACAATGTTCTTACATGCTGTCTGTCTACTTTATCCACTAAAGCCCTTAGCATATTAACAATAGATGTTTAAAACTCCCACTGATAATTTCAACATCCTTGCCATGTCTGGTGCTGATGCTTGTTCAGTCTCTTTAAACTGTGATTTTTGGTTGAAATCTGGACATGATGTATGGAGTGAAAGGAATTTATGTGAATGGGCCATTAGTAGTGAGGTGGTGGTACGGTGTGGAGGGAGGGGTTACATTTTACAGTCTGATGAGTCTCAGAGTTTTGGTGAGCCTGTGTCCCTGGACTTCGAACACCACCAGTCTTTCTCAGCTTCCCCTTGCCCTTTAGGTGTGAGAGGAGAGCTGGAGGTGACTGGAATTGGCTATTTTTCTTCCCTCATCTGAAAGGCTAGAGCCTGCTGGGGTTGGGTATATACCTTCCCCCAGCAAGTGAGGCTCTAGTAAAGTAGGTTCTTTCAAAAGTAGAAGAACAGAATGCTCTGACATATTTCAAGATGGTTCCTTTCCCCCTACCCTGCTTGAAGTATGAAGGAATTTTTCTGATACTCACTGTAAGAACCTGGAAAATCTCCTGGAGCTAAAATTCACAAAAGTGTGGAGGCCCCTTTATGCCTTTGTCCCCTTCGAATTTTTAACACTGGTTTGTCCACATTGAGCCTCTGGCAACTTTTCAAAAATAATTTAGGCTTTCCTGTCCTGGTATTGGTTCCTGCAGCAGTTTATGTGCTAGAGTTTCTACTCCAGTAAATTTTGATTGTTTGCATTCTGTCTGTCTCTCTCCTTTTGGAGGCAACAGTTTGCTTTGTAACCTCACTTCTCTATTACTATTTGTTGAATTTTGTTTTTTCATTTGTTTGTTTAGCTTTTCAGTTGTCATTAGGATGAAGTGGCAACTTCTAAGCTCTTCACATGATATACTAGAAACCAGAAGTCTCAAAATTACATTTTTTAATGAAATCAAAAAGAATAAATTCATTAATTAATCAAATAATACATTGAAATATAGATTAAATATCTCACATTTTCTTTCCTTGTAGATGAATTTGATTAAGAAATATACTTTGTTTCTCATTTGTTTGTCTTGTTCTTTTGTTGTTTTTGGTTTATATACCACATATCAGTGAAATCACATGGTTCTCTGCTTTTTCTGTCTGACTTATTTCGCTTAGCATTATACTCTCACAGACACAGACAATAGTTTAGTGGTTACCACAGGGTAAGGGGGGTGGGGGTGGGAGATGAAGGTAAGGGGGATCAAATATATGGTGATGGAGGGAGAACTGACTCTGGGTGGTGAACACACAATGGGATTTATAGATGATGTAATACAGAATTGTACACCTGAAATCTATGTAATTTTACTAACAATTGTCACCCCAATAAATTAAAAAAAAATACAAATAAAAAAAAGAGAAATATGCTTTGTAAGGTAAAGGGTATAAAGAACTACAAAATGCCAGTTGTAAAAACAGTCACAGGACATAAAGTACAGCATAGGAAATATAGTCAACAATACAAGTATTGTAATAACTATGTACAGTGTCAGATGGGTACTAAAGATAGCAGAGTGATTACTTGTAATTTATATAAATCACTATGTTGTATGCCTGACACTAATAATATGTCAACTATAATTAAAAATATTTTTTAAAATTTTTAAATATATTTAAAAATAAATTTAAAAAAGAAATATACTTTCTACATTGCATTTTCCCCAATGTATGTTTTAGGTGGATTTTCTTGCCTGAATTGTGACTAATTTCATTCTCTGCCTGAACAAAACTTCTAAATCGTTTTGTGTTAGCCATTCCAATTGCAATCCTAAGGACTCTTGTCTAAAGATCCTGGAGTATCTTCAGCCACCTAATTATGTATAATGTACAACTTTTAGATGTATTCTTCATTTATTGTTTAGATGAATCTCAGATATTTAAGAACTCAAGGTATAAACTTTCAAATTGCTCCTACTCTATATGCCCTCATGTTGATCAACCTATATCAATTACAATGATCAATAAGACTTAAATATAGTTGGAAACACCAGTATTCACCTCATTAGTTTTTATTGAAGGCAAACTATTTTTGCCTCATTGTTTTATGTACAGATTAAGTGGTATTGGCTCATTTGTCAGATCATCTCAGAGTGAATGAAAATAATTTTTAGCTCTCAGTTTCAATAAGTTGTCAATACTAATCTTGCTGTTCATCTATCCTAAATCCTGGTTGATGAAGGTTTTTGGCTTTATTTCTGACCAAGATTTCAAAAATATTTATTTATTTATTTATTTGTTTGTTTGTTTATAATACTGCTTGGGTGACAAAAAGTAATAATAACATTTATTTTAACTTGTGGTTATTTTTATCTGTGTTCTTTTATTTCTCTAACTTTTCATATTTCTTCTCTGAAAAAAGAAACTTTGTTCCACTATCATTAATATTTTGTGCATTGATTTCCATTTCAACAAACATTTCTCCTACATAATGATATATTTTCAAGAAATTTTCAGCAGTTCTGACTTGTATCTGAATCAATCAAATTAATGAAATTGAATGTTAACAAAAGTCAAAGTTACTGAACTCTTCTCTCCTTTTTTCATCTGCAGCTGAAAGTTACTGCAAAGATAACTATATCTGAGTTTCCAAATCTCATAAAATTTTAACTTGTGTTTGAAGGTTAGAATTATAGTGCTGTTTTACCAAATGCAATCCACTTGTCTTTGTTGTGCAAAGTCTTACCATTTAAATATGGCTCAGCATCAGTAATAAGATATATTTTTGAGGCACTCTGTTAATATTCCTTTCTAAGAAATATAGAACAGAGGGTCTTGCCTATTATTAGAAGTTTAGAATATTCACTTTTATCAGATTTCAACTCTAATAGTTAAAGAACAGTAGAAAGAAACTCTTTGATCTTAAACTTGTAAACTTTATTTACATTTATTACTCATGAGATGAAAGAGATTAAACAGTAAACATATTCTTAAAATATTTTGTAAAATTGAATTTATGTAATGTTAGTTTTACATATAAGTACAACGTGAAAATCACTTGTGTTCCCTTTCTTATTATAAAAAATGGTCCCTACTGATAAATATTCCCAACCATATTTGGTCATTAACTTAGATATAAACTTTTGACTTTTTCCGGTTCTATTTTTGTGCATCAATATCATTCAGCAATTCGTGTAAAAGCACAACTTTATCTTTTCTCTTTTTCCAAAACATGTTCTCTTTATTGTTATATTTAGATATCTGTTACTAATGAAAAAAAATACATCTACTAATTAAAAGTGAGTGTTTGCAAAGATTATACAAAGGTTTCAAAAAAAATGCTTTTTTCCCCTTTTATGGGAAAAATTTTCCAGTTTAATTCATATAAGCTTTTGATGATTATTTAATAGAGATGATACAAAAACATTTTTGTTAGATGCACTTAGCTGCTAGCTAGAAGGAAAGGGTTCTTACAGAATAAGATAGGACAAAAGGATAGAAAGTGATCTACATAGGGAGGGCGCACATATATGGGAACGACCTTTCATATCTCAGGTTTCTTTTCTGTATGGTTATTAATCTGTGGTGACATTCAGTGTAGAAATAACACATACTACACAGCTTTGGAAATGCTAATTTTGATCCATCTTCCTCTAAAACTATAACAAGAGAATTCTCATATGGAGATTTATTCTCAAACTTATTGTGTAAAAAAAATTGATTTCCCCCGCCCCCACCCAAAATACTGAGAGAATATTTTATGGACTGGTTTAAAAGGTTTTATTTATCTACATAGACCTTCAGATTTTCTGTTTGGTCTCAAATATGATGTGTTCAATTGAGTGATTGCTATTTGCAAGCACTTTTTATTTTAATAAGACTGGCCTCTCCTTTGAAATGGTAGGTTTTAAGTCCTGATAATACCATGTAGCTTCAAGAAAATTTAAGTGAACAGGCAAGCAACATTTCTAATACATTAAGACAAAGCTTTCAAATGTTATTTAACCTGGATAAGAACATTCTTGTGAACAAGTTTTCTAACATTTTTTTATTGATTTCTTCAGAACCTGTATTACGTCTATTTACCTGATTGGTATATTCAATGACTTATTTTCCACTTACTGTAGCTATGTAAGAAATGATCCCAAATCTCATAGTGCAAAACATCAATGTGTTATGATCATGACTTCCGTGAAGAAATCAGACAGAGTATAGAAGGAATAGTCATTTCTGCTTTACAATGTCTGGGGCCTCAGCTGGAAGACTCCTAGACTGGGTGTTAAATTCATCTGAAGGTCTGTTTACTCCCACATCTGGTGGTTGATACTGTCTGTCAGCTGTGGCCTCTGTTAGGACAGACACACGATGGCTGTTTCATATATAAGCATTCTATTCATAGTCAAGTAGAAGTTACAAGAAAAAGGAGAGAGGAAGTGGAAATTCCTATGTTACAGAATCCAGCAATGTATCACATGGATACTCGAGAAGCAATTTGGAAAAGCAAGAATTGGGCACAGAGCTGTTCCAAATATAATTGTGGTTTTATTATTAAGGCATATTAGAATGTAAATTATGTGGGCCATATCTGCTACTTCTCTAAGCTTGCCTTAAAATTCTCTTAGAGGTTTGAGCTCTGCTTTTCTACACAATTTTATGTGCTGCACAAGTTCTAATTCAGTTCCTACTTTTTATGGCTAGAGATAATTTTAGTTTGAACCATATTTGAAATGAGTTGTTTATCATTCTGTCTTCATTCATCTCATATTCACAATAAATTTATATTAAAATTTGTGGTTCCGGCCTTCTTTGTTTTATGGCTGCTCAATCACCAAGATGGAATCAAAAATGGAGAAAATTTGGTATCCATGTTCCCTTAGTTGCATCTCATAATCAAGCAAAGTATTTGATTTATTAATTGATTACTGATAGGTCCATATGTTACCTATAGAATTAGTTACATTTTGAAAAATGGAAAGTTTTCATAAGTATCCAGTCTAGTTCATTTCTTAAGTTGTTGAAAAATAAACATGCTAATGTTTCTCTTATAAATGTACACTAAATTAGCAGTTAACACTAACTCGAAAAGCACAAAGAACCACTGCTTGAATGGGAAGTGATGATCTGATGGGCAAAATAACCAATTTTGTTTTATCAGCTCACTCCTTGTCAAACATTCATCTTGTGCTTTGATTTTAAATTCAATTGAGTTTGTTGTCAATTTCCTTAGAAGAAAATATATAACCAGATGTAGTGTGTTGTTATTAAAACCCCCTATTTCTAGTATTAATATAGAAAATATTGCAACAAACAGACTAAACTCAGATTAGTAAGTCACTCTTTAGCTTATCGAGATTTTAATACCCAAATAATCCATTATTAATTGAATGTAGACTGCCAATTGTCTTGTAAACATAAATTCATTTTTTTTCTGTTTTTCTTGTGTTTTGGGTGAACAAGATAGCAAACCAAAGCTGGGGTCTGAAGCAATCCCAAAGTTATACCACAGGGATCATATCTGTGAATTTAGCGTTTTACTACATTAAAAAAAAAAAATTACCAAGTGACCACAATTTGCCAGATGCTGAGCTAGATAAATGAGTGAGAGTGGGAGCACAAGTGAGAGCGAGATTGAGAGAAAGAGAGAAATTTCTGTTTTCAAGCTTAATTGAAAACATAGAGAAGAACATAGAGAATCATGGTGTATGTAATAAGCACTATTTAGATAAGCAGTTTGTTATGGAAAACCTGTGATTTTGCCAATTGAACACATTGGAACAAATTGAAATTTGACTGTTCAAAGATACACAAAGATTTGGCTTCTGCTATTTATGTAAAGTAAATGACATTATATTAAATGCATTTTTATTCAATTTTAGAGTTGTTTTAGCATATCAAAGCTCGTACATATGAATCCTGGTAGGATTTGGTGGAGGAAATAGAAACTTTATAAGAGTTTAGTTAAAGTAGATGCTAGATTAAAGAAGAGTAGGAAGCTAGAATACCAAATGAGGAAATGTGCAGTTTATGTGAGTTTGGAATAAGGATATGGCTTCTATATTTGACCAAAGAGCATGAAAAGCGAAAACAAACTAAAAGCCTTTTTTCCCCTGTCATTTCATAACCTTAACTTTAATGCTGACTACTCTTAAAAATGACTCATTATTTCAAATAAAAACCTTCATTATTCATTTAATCTGCCTCCTTAAATCTCCAAATCACATCACAAAATGCCTTTCTTCTCCTCTCTTCCTATTTAAATTTGGAACTCACATATTTTTCCTTCAATTAAAAAATGAATTATATAATTTACTATTAAAAATTCTTACTACATCCAGTTGACACACAAGAAATCCAGAATGGGCTAAAGCCAATTACTACTTATTCAAGCCACATGTTAAGCCTTGCAGAGTCTTCAGGGAGTAGGGTTCCAAAGCATTATTTTTAATTCCAGCAACCTCAACTAAAATTTGTGACTGCCTAGTTATTTCCTCCCTCCCTCCTTCTGTGCATCTCTCTCTCCCTCTTCCTCTCTCAATCTCTCTCTTTCTGTCTCTCTCTTTCTCTCTCAGCAGGTACCTATATATATGGCAGAATTTAGAGTTTGGGGACAAAGTGGGCTTATATTACAGCAATACAAGCCTCAGTTTTTATAATAATCATCTCGATGATTTATAATAATCATCTCAATGACCGAGTCTCTTTTAACAGTTTTTTGATCTGCTCCTTTTTTGGCTATCTCCTTACCATCGTTCTACGAATATTACCTCCATTCACATTGTTGCCCTTCTCTCTCAGGAACAAGAACACTTTTATGTCTTTTATTTTCTTGTCCAATAAAATTAGACTCTATGGCATCTAACTCCAAATTATTCCCCATTCTCTGGGAGTGAAAGTAGCCTTCCATAGTTTCATATATACCTAGATGAAGACAGATTTCTTCTGGAGTTGACATTTAGGCCTCAGCAGCTTGATTGCTGTCTTCCACTTAGGTAGGAGGAAGATATTACATAGACCTGGCTTCCAGAAGTAACAAAGAGTATTTTAATGAAAGGATGAGATAAGAAACCTTGTAGATGGAGGAAGGAATCGGATTTGATGATTCACTTAAAAAATTCTGTTTATAAAAAGATGTTTAAATATATTTATTAAAAATATCTGGGACCTTATTAATAAACACCCAATAATTATAAATAAATGCTGATAAATTCTGAACTCCTATAATGGAAAGAATTTTTAGGACTTATAAATGGCCACTTTATTATAATCATAATGGTCCAAATTAACACTTTCAATCTCAAAGGCATAATCTATTTCCTAATTGCAAAGGAAGAAATGTTTAACAGAACAAGTTTATAATTTTCATTATGTAGTTATTTTGAAAAATAAGACCACTTTATTTTCAAGATCATCTTATATTTGATCCAATGTGGCACATCTTAAAATATATTCAATTCAAAATTCTAAAGAAGCAATATCTTTCTTTCACGTGACATCTTTATGGCAAATAAATAAATAAATAAATAAATAAATAAATAAATAATTTAGATTGCATGCTTATGTGTAAAAGGAAGCAAAATTTTAATAAAATGCATCTCGAGATTAATTTCTAATCAACTTTTATCACCTGTTGTTCACCCCATTAACAATGGAAAAGGCAAGCTTCACAGGCATGTCAAGATGAATCCCTCACAAAGATACACGTCAATGTTTAAATAGAAAATATCATGGAAATGCTAAATTGCAAAAAGTGCATCTTTAGTCTTTCCTTTATACAGAGATTTTAGATAATGAACAATTTTCTGGAACTTTGAGCATTAATCCAGTGATGAGTTTTTAAGGCTATTCCTTCTTATTCAACAATCTACCTGCTGGATTGGGATGAGCTGATATGGACAGGATTAGTGAAGAGATTATAAAACCTTGAAAATTATGTAATACTAACGAATAATTATATAACATTTACATTTTTTTAGTTATTTGCAATGTTTTGTCTTTTTCCATTTTTAAAAAATGGTTTCATGATGTCTTTACACATTTTAAGACCATAGAAACTCTTTAGTTTCTTTAAATAAAAATTAGAATTACACTATTTTCTTGTAAGTGCTTAATAAATATTTGGTGTTGACAGCAATTTATGACATAATTGTGTATACATGTAGACTATATTTAGGAGCTGGGGGGTAGGTTAGGAATAAAAAATAGAAATTTATACAAACATTCTCCATTAAAGATTACTGTTTGTTAATGTTCTAAATGAAGGCAAGAAGGCTATCCAGGGAATTTACTCTACCATGTGAAATGTTAAATTTAGTGAAGTTACTTCCTAGTGGTCTTTTCACTACTGATTCTTATTGCCTGAAGGGTCTGATCATCAGCAGCGTGACCTGCAATAACTCTTACTGTGTAAACGTCCTACAGTGAATGTGAAATTAATTGATATATACAATCGTTCAGTTAAGTCATTGAATATGACCAAGAATTGGTATCATGGTTTGTGTCACGTTAGGAAATGTAGCATAGAAATGATCCTCTTAGCCCAAAATTCTCTTCTATAATTAATTTCAATCCCTATTTCCCAATAATTTTATTAAAATAATATTAATATTCTTATAAGTATTTTAATATTTTAACACGTTGCGAACGGATCATGAGAATCTTCGTTTTTTCTGAGCCATGCGTTAAGGACGGATAACAAGAATTTCAAAAGATTGGGCAGAGAGCAGTGAGAGGCCAAGACAGGGAGGTGAGATGAGTGGCAATAGGGAACCAGCTGTGAAAGTGCCTACGCAGCGGGCCCCCAAGGAAGAGAATCCGGCCAGGCTCTCAGGAGATCTGGCCACTCATCATCTGGAGCCCATAGTGGGAAGAGGAAAGAAAAAATATCACACATGGGTGTGTAAAGTGTGTGCATCAAAAAATGTGAGAAGTGAAACTCGGTACATATGCAATTTTTGCCGTGTCCCACTGCACAAAGGAAGCTGCTTTCTGCAGTATCACACCAGGAGGGATTACTAACATCATAGGTGAGTAAATCCTAAAAAATTCCATAGAAAAATAATAAATGACATAGAAGCATTTACGCTTTAAAGAGAAGAGTTCATTTTAAAGTAGTTTCTTTTAAAAACCTGCCGGAACAGAGGGGTATGAGGGATTTAAACCCCGCCGTACGCAACGTGTTAATATGAATGAAACAGGTTATCATTAATCAAGAAACCTCAAAAAAATATGTGGTGATTCAGAATAATAAACATACCGTAAAATGTTTTTGTATCTTTAGATTCATTCCATATAAGTGAATCTTATACCCTTTTAAAATAAAAATTTAATATATTAGGTTGGTGCAAAATAGCAGTTTTTGCAATTGTTTTTAACCTTTTAAACCACAATTACTTTTGCACCAACCTAATTTGTATTTTTTACAACGTCAGAAAAAATGCTTCAAGTTTTAAAATATTTACATGAAAACTGAAATTACAAAAACTATGCAGATTCTTTACAACCCTTCAAATTTATAGGGACAATGTTTTAGAAATAAAGATGGGAATTAATTATCTAGATTGTACAGATCAACCGATAATTTTTCCCTCACCTGTCTTGACACTCAAACATTGATCAAGTTTTGATTACGTAACAAAAGAAAACCTGGTCAGTTATTACCCCACCTAGTGAATTATAATAATATGTAGAATGTATGGTGAAATGACAACTTCCCATCACATTCCACCTAAGAAATCATTATAACACGGTACTGCCACTTTGCCCTTTTGGCCAGCCATGATTAGCCTCAGTTGCTGAGAATGAGTCTGAACTAGACTGTATCTGATGGTACCACGCTTGCTGCTGTGACTGCATCAAGTTTGCTCCTTACCACAAAGTTGCTTCCTGGCTAAGCATGCTTTTAGCAGGTTGACCTAGCGGAGAAACTTTCCGGACTTCTGCCAAACAGGAAGAAGTGAATATCCATGAAGCCATTCAATTAAAAGTGAAGTTGTGTAAAAAAAAAAAAAAAAGAAAAACATGAATATAAAAATGTTTATGGTTTGTAAAAGCTCAATCCATAGTTAGTTTCCAGGTAATCTGAGATTGAAGGAAATAATTACCATGTCTTCAATAAAAAACTCATAAAGGTTTATCTTCCGATTTGTTCAATTACTCTAAATTTTGATAAGTCAAAAACATTTAATTTTAATGATAGTTTAAATGCTAGCCAGTTTAAAGAGTGTCTAATTGAAAAAAAATACACATAAAATGTGAAAGGTGTGGGGAGGGGGAGGCAATAAATGAGAAAGTTCTTCAATTTTCTTGTAATAGAGTAGGTACAAAATTAAGATTTTATAAGAACATTGAAATATATTTCCAAACATCTTTCTAAATATGAAAGGGATGCTTTAGATGTCCATAGAACAAGAATAAGTTGGAATAAATGTCCATAGAATAAGACATTTTTTATATATTTATAGCTTTCATAAATATGTATCTCTAGCATTTCTCTCTAGACTTGTTCATATTTTGACTACTCAACAAAGATAGACATTATTTCAAATTAATAAATATGTTTAGAGATAAATGCTGGAATCGCTAGACATTATTATATTGAGGAATTAATAAGATAAATTGTCATTAAGATTTTTAGAAGTAAAACTTAAGCCTTAGAGTTAAAATGTATGAATAGAAAAAAATATGTATTTCAGCACTTTACAAGAAAATTATTGTGACATTTTAGGAAAAGCAAAATTGAGGTGTAACTTTCCTATCGTTTCACTTAATAAAATCAATTTTAAGGAACATATCATCTTTGGCTATTGATCAAATGAAAAGAAATAACCACTTTATTGAGAAATGTTGGCCTTTAAAAAAAACAAGTTTTGTGGCAAACTTAATGAGAGCAGAGTAAGGCTATTACAATAGGCAAGAACAATGCCTTTGTCTTAATGAAACATATAGCTGTTGTGGCTGGCCCTGTGTTCTTTTCATTTATTTCTTCTAAAATGGCCAACATCCTCATTTAGCAAATTCAAAGAAGGATTTTTTTTTATAGAGGATGGATGAGTTATAATTGTGATTAAATAGTAAAACATGAATTCAGAGTACAGAGAATAAATGTGTCTCTTGGATGATTCAAGATGGAATTTTCTTCTACCATCTGAGTTATCAATTTTGAATTTTATTTTTCCGCTTTTATTGAGGCATACTTGACAAATAAAATTGTATATATTTAAGTTGAGCAACCTGATGATTTGATATATGTATACATTATGAAATGTTTACCACAATGAAAATGTCCCAAATCTGAGTAGAGATACACGTCCAGGTTCATGAAACTCATAAGTCCTCATACAGATTCAACCAAAAGAGGACTTCATTGAGACACATTATAAAATCAAAATCAAAGATAATAAAAAAATCAAAATAAAAAATCAAAGATAAAGATAAAATTTGAAAGCATCTAGAGAAAAAGAGAAAAAACCTTTCTTTCATACAAGTGAACTCCACACGGCTATCAGTTAATTTCTCAGCAGAAACCTAGCAGGTCAGAAGAGAATGAGATGATATGTTCAAAATGCTGAGAGAAAGAAAAACTACCAACCAAGAATAGTTTTCCTGGCAAAGCTGTCCTTCAGCAATGAGGGAGAGCTAAAGATTTTCCCAGACAAACAAAAGCTGAAGGAGTTCATCACCATTAGACTTACCTTATAAGAAATTCTTAAGGGAGTTTTTCAAGCTGAACTGGAATGACAAGAGTTAGTAACATGAAAACATACAAAAATATAAAAATACACTGGTAAAAAACAAACAAACAAAAAAACCAACAACTCACAACTGGTATATATTCAAATTCAGAATGTTTTAATACTGCAATAGTGGTGTGTAAATCACTCTAATATGAAGTTAAAAGACAAAAGCATTAAAAATATCTATAGTTACGATCATTTGTTAATGTATACAAATATAAAAAGATGTAAATTGTGTTATAGAATGTTATAACTGTAAGATGTTTTATATAAACCTCAAGATAACCACAAAGTGAAAATCCTATACTAGATACACAAAACATAAACTTTAAAATTTAATATCAATGCCTTAGATTCTCTAATTCTGAAATTTTGGCCCACGTAAAGCCAGGATATTCGTCAAAACCATAGTAAAAATACATCTGTGTATATTAGGCATGCATATGGTGACGCTCACAGAAACTCATGTAAATTAATGAATGAATGAACAGATAAATGAGTAAAAGCTCTGAATTTTCTTCACATAACATTGATGTCAAAGAGATATATTCAGTCTCTCAAGTCCAGTTACGTATCACTATAGGAGTTTCAAATATTAGAGTCTGTTGCTTGTTTGCATATATTTAAATTTTTAAATATAAATATATTAGAGTTTTTTAACCTGAAGGCAGAATGGCACAGAATTTTAGGATTACCTGTTTTGAAAACCATTTGTGATCTTTTGGGGGGTGCGGGAATCTTTACATTAAAGCATAGGACTTAAAGTTCAGTACTTTTCCTGTGGCTGGAATAGATCCTGTTTCTAAATATCTTATGGGCATTTATTTTTCCTTGGGATTATTGCAAAGTAATGCTGGGCCTCTAGCCAGGCATAAAATGTTGATCCAATTCAGTCCTCATATACCATTGTTTTTGTAGTTGTTCCAGGTACATGTTAAAACAATTTAAAACAAAACAAAACAAAAACAAAAACAGCATCTTTTGTTGTGAATCTCATTCAACCTGAAATTCAATTAAGTTACTATGTGGGTTTGTAATGTGGATTAATAGTTTTATTGTACTCTTGTGATTAGTTTCTGTTTGTTTTAATTTCTTTTTCACTCCTTCCTGACCTTGAATGAAAAAACACATAAGATGTATTCCTTCAATTTAATGCCAGTTTGAGGTGTTTCTCCTGCATCATCAGATCAATGAAAAGTAAATAGCCTACACTTCTTGTTTCACAGTGCGGTATTGATCTTTCTTCAGCTTTTGCTTCCCTTTTCCCTGCGTCTTCTGTCTTTCAACCCCTGGGACTGAAGTGATTGCCATAGATTGGACAAGCTAACAAGAGCATGATAAGGAACCGGTGTTTTGTGGCATACTCACATACACATGCTTGGTATATAAAGCTGCTTCCGCTTTGAAAGAAAGGTGCCATTTTGTGTGCGTGGCACAAGCCACTGAGAAAGAACTAGAAGGAAAAAAAAAACAAGAAGGAAGATTTTTGTTTTTGCTCTCCCAAATCTTTGAAATAGTGCTACATCAGGTGATGAAACTCCTTGAAAAGTAAAGGCCTGCGGGGAAAAATGCCATGTGCTTTTAGCTTTAGCAAATGCCTGGATATTGGCAGTCTGTGGGTAAGTCTCCATTACGCTTTAGCGGCTATGTTTTCTCAAGAATATCTGTTATTATGCTCTTTGTCTTGTTTGGTTCTCGCTCTGTTTTTTTTTTATTTTTTCACTTCAAGATAATTGCTAATCTTAGAGTTTGAGGTATAGTTATTTGGATTCCATATCCAACACCTGAAAATACACATTTAAGCCATATATTTTACATCACAAGCAGAATTAGAAAATATATCTGCTCTTTTAACAATCTGACTCATTTTTGGCTTTCTTTTGAGGTAAAAAGTGTTTTTGTAAAGATGTGAACTGATCTGTTTTTAAAATGTCAAGTAATAGAAGGAAACATAATAACTTTATAAAGCTTAGAACTACTTTGTTTACTCTCTGCTTGTCTTTAACATGCTCATTGTAAAACTGAAAACCCTCCAAGTTTTATTTTTGGGCTGTTCATATCCATAGATTTCTCTAGCACTGAAAAAATGGGTAAATGAATAATTGATATTCTATCACATGCTATTGTCTCCTTACAGAGGATATTTTATGTTGTGCAGCTCACAAATTTTCTGACATCACTTTAGGATGGTATGAGTGATTTCTTGACTCTTATTCGTCCTTGGTACCATTGTTACTCAGCTCTGTAAACTAATTATATATAAATAAGAAAGTTACCTTTTAATCTTTCTTTCTTTCTTTCTTTCTTTCTTTCTTTCTTTCTTTCTTTCTTTCTTTCTTTCTTTCTTTCTTTCTTTCTTTTTATGCTCTCCTTCTTGAATTTACTTTGAGAATCTATAGTCAGAGTATCATTCTGGAATCTATGGATGAACAGAAAGTCATGTGAAAGGGGAAATAAACAAAGCTTTTGCTTCTCATAGGGAAACTTTTACCTTTTAAGTGTTACAATGACATGAGGACATGTGTACAATGTTTAACTTATTACTAATTTTAAGGAAGAAGGCTCACAATGCACAAGTTCTTGATTCTGATATGCAAATCCCTCTATGGTGATTTATGAACTTCATTTGGACACCATGGACACCACTGCAATGCAACTTATTAGCACATTGTTTTCAACATGACAGGTTTATTATAAGCCTTTTGTTGTGTAAGGAGAATACAGTGTACATGGAACAAATTAAGCATAATGTTGGAGCTTTTGTGTCTTTCTCAGGTTTTATGGCATTTTATACTTCTTGGAGTTGGGTGATTGTTCTAACTCAAGCTATTATATAACCCTTAGGGTAAACCTAGTGCTGATTTGAAAGCTATTAATTTTCTATTATAGTGTGCTAAAGATGTTCTATAGTGTGGCACTCACCTACATTATTAAGTCAATGACCAATTGCAGAGTTGCTTTGTGGTGGTTGGAGCTTAACTCAACCCTCTGGGATCTCATTTATTATTTGCAGATATTGATTTTGGAAAACGAAAAGCTAAGATGTGTGAATATAATACTGACTTAGACCAGGCCTAGAACTGTTAACTCTTAATGGTCTGCATATTGCATGTGTTAATATATAAAACTATTACATGTTTTGTGATTTTAGCCAAGATAAATCATGCTGTTTACAATAAATATTATCAGTATCTATCAGTGTGTAAACATTGACTCCCCAAATGATCTTGCTCATGTATGTTCATAGAATCTAAAGTTACCTGTTGTAATATTTGTAATTTTCTGATGTCTTAAAAATGCCAATAAGAGAAAATTTACTTATATCATAAAAAAATATACGAAAACAAATCCCTAACTGTGTCTGGGATTTGATCTCTAATATAGTGTGTGTATATGTGTGTCTGTACCTATGTGTGTATAGGGGGAATCAGTGATAATTTATTTTTCTCAAAGAAACATTACAGTTTGGACAGTTCTCAGGGAGTTTCCTCAAGCAACCTCAGTGACTGTAAATAAACGAAGGAGCATAAAAATGTGTGGGGAAGATTTTCATTTGAAGGAATCTAAAATTCAAAATAAAGCCAGGGCTAATGTGGCAATCTATTGTGAGTGATCTCTTAACTGAGAGGACCCCAAGAGCCCAATATAATATTGGTGCTCCTATAGGCTGACAAATGTGCAAAGATAAACTCTTGTGAACTATATAACAGTCACTCTCCTATGCCCTGTGTTTAAAGCTAAGACTCACACTGCATACATTTCCTCAAAACCTGAATTTTCTCCTTCAATGTCTTCATTATTTTCACGGAAATGGCATTTCTAGATGGACAAAGTCATTGGAAACATTAAAAAATTTATTTAGTTTCATTTATTTCAGGTAAATGCTATTTTTAATGAAATCTTATTTTTGTATCTATCACTTTTATTTTATAATGAACATGAAAGAAGCAAAACCTATTCCATTAAAATTTGAAATCAACTAATTTCACCAGTAATGAAAGAGGATTATGTTACTAACAATCCATTTATTTGTACAAATCATCTGAAAATATTTGATTACCCAATAGGATATATTTAACTTCTTGTAAGCCTTACATGTTCAAGGATTACTCTATGTCATGAAATGGATATGTGACATTTGCATTGCTCTCTCTTTAGCAACACATTGCAGTTCAAAATTTACCAGTCCTGGCTCCTTCTGTTTGCAACTAATACAAATGAGCACATACATTTATTTATTCATTTTTTATTAAACAGAAATATATCTATTATTGTTCAGTGTGCTATGTAATAAAAATATAGGGAAAAACAAGATTCACAATAAGAATTTAATATATATTAAAGGATAGCAAGAAGACCAAGTCTTTGATTTAAAAAAAAAAGCTCAAATGTAATTGTCCAATACAAAGCTATAGCTATAAAGCATAACTGAACGATAAAAGCCAAAAGAATGTCCTATGTTGTAAGAGTATACTAAAATATAGTATAAAAAGAAAATTTCTCAATATAAATTTAATGTTTAAAAAATTACGTTTTGGTTAGTAATATGTAGAAAGATGTCTAGCAGAATTGCTTAATGAACCAACATTTACTTAGTGTCTATTATGTAATAATGGCTAAAGAGGTAGAGAAAACAAGGTGTATTTTCAGTCCATATAAGGAAACAGGTTGTAGAGGAAGACACACAAAGCCTAAATCTACACTCACCATTGGAGCATCCATTCACCATACTTTTTAGTCAAATGTCAAAGGAAAACTTTTGAATTCTCCAATATATTTGTCTAAACATTAAATCATAATGAATTGATTTTCATTTCAATTTTAAATAATGAAAAGTAATTTTGTTGACTTTATTTTTGGTATCATAAATGTACTATTTTGTACATATAGCTTGGATGCTGCAATAGGTTTTTATTATTACAAACATTGAACAGAATAGGGCCAGTTTAAGGATCAAGAAGAAGCATTCACAAATCAATGAGATTGAATTTGGCTTAAATCACCAAATACCTAGTAGTGAAATTAGATACCAAACTCCAAATACACTTACAGTATACATAGCTACTTAAATGGTGAGATCGATACTGATGAGACATCTCTGAGGGAAGTTTTAAGTAGGGTAGTGACCCAACATGAAAGCTTAAAAACTCAAAATTAAATGCTTCTGACTTATAAAATCAAAAAGTACATTTTCAATGATATATTTGTGATCTGACACTACAAGTATTTTCCTAAAATGCTAACATTCTCTTTTTTAAAGTAATTGACTTTAGTAATTTTTCTTCCTGAAAATATAGTTGAACATGAGTCAGTATTTTTAATGAGTACTCTTTCCTATTTATTTGCCAACAAATAGCAGTGACAATTAACTCAAAATGGGCAGTCAACATTATAAATGGTTTTATATGACTAACTATAAGATCATAGTTCAGGTTAATATATGGATGTCATTCCTTTCAATAAAATGTAGGCAAGATAACCCCATCATACTAATTATGGCTTCCTAATTTCCACGTGACTATGAGGCTATGGAGTTTTTTTTTCCCTTCCCTTTCTTACGTTATTATTGTTGTTGTTGTTGCTGTTGTTGTTGTTATTGCACATTACTGGCCAATGTAGATAACAGAAAATAATTCTAGATGTGCTGTTAGTTTCATTAATTTAAAAGACACATTGTTTTTTCTGGGATAATATTCTGTTCATATGAACATCAATTTCAAGTGTGAACTGTTCCTTTTTAATGCCCTGTGAGATAGTAAAATGAGTTCATCCCCAATACAAAGAAATTCAGCAATAAGATTTGAGTCAGCCTGTCATGCAAAAAGTAAGGCATTACCCAAAATAGGCAGTTTTAGAAAAATGTCATTGTTAGTCTCATATGGATAGGCAGTGAGCACACAGCTGCTTTATCACTGTCCATTCATCCAATGGGACAATTTTCTTTCTAAATTTAGAAGTTTAGAGATGTTATTGACCATTGCTCAGAAAAGATGCCGATGCTGAAAATGGCTCTTCTTATTGGTTTACTATAACTTAATCTACTCACATGTCTAGGCACCTATAGCAGCAGTCACCATCAAAATCTGTTGGGCCCAGGCTTTCAACCCAGACCCGATGTTTTATAAGAAAATTATTTAAATTTTCCCTGTTATTGCAATGTAATTTTCTCCCCCTTGACTCTCAACTATGTCAATTCATAGTCTTTCTCCTATACATTCCAAATATCAAAATTGCATGAGGACTGACACTATCATAAATCCATGATCTCTAATTGGATCTTCAGTGCTGCTTTACCATGCTTTTGTTAAACTTTTTCTCTCTTTCATATTTCTCACTGATTGTGTCAAGCATGTTCTATACTTCTGAAATGTAAAGCCCCACCTCTTCATGCTCTTTGGTAGACTTCCAGGCTAGTTCATATTTCTTTCATTTGATCCTTTTCTCTCCCATAAGGATGACTTTACTCCTCCACCTTCTTTCTGTTAGGTGGGGATGAAGGTTCTGAGTAGAAATGGATTCTGAGTTACTCTCAATGGAGAATATTCAGCATTGTGCCCCCTGCCTTTTTTTGACCTGGAGAACTTATGATCCAAATCACGAAGCTACAAAATAGTGGAGTTTCTGTTCGCTGGAATTGTCATGGAGGCGTGAAGGCCAGTTGACAGGGAAAGTCAGTAGATCATATTTTCATTGAACAAAGAAGGAAACTTCGTAGTTTTTAGCCACTAAGATGTTGGAGATGTTTGTTTTGCAGAAGAGCCAAAGGTGTCCTAACTAACATACCTTTACATTTAGGTGATGATCTTGTTTTCCATGATCCTGATAAAGTTGAGATAATTCAACACATTTTCCTTTTACCATAGTACAATTTTATGCACTTCCAAATATTACTGTATCTTTTTTTTAATTAAAATTTATTGGGATGGAAATGGTTAGTAAAATTACATAGGTTTCAAGTGTACAAATCTGTTATACATCATCTGTATATCACATTGTGTGTTCACCACCCAGAGTCAGTTCTCCTTCCATCACCATATATTTGACCCTGTTTACCCTCTTCTACCATCCCTCTCCCCCCTTACCCTCTGGTAACTATTAAACTATTGTCTGTGTCTGTGAAATTTTGTTTATTTGTTTGTCTTGTTCCTTTGTTGCTTTCAGTTTTATATCCCACATATTAGTGAAGTCAGATGGTTCTCAACTTTTTCTGTCAGATTTA
The DNA here is from genome assembly GCF_036562045.2 of Rhinolophus sinicus. NCBI lineage: Eukaryota > Metazoa > Chordata > Mammalia > Chiroptera > Rhinolophidae > Rhinolophus > Rhinolophus sinicus. The sequence goes on along the minus strand of NC_133753.1, from coordinate 139,247,271 downwards.
TTTCACTTAGTATATTAATCTCAAGATCCATCCATGTTGTAGCAAATGGCACTATTTCATCTTTTCTTATGGCAGAATAGTATTCCATTGTGTCTGTGTAAAACATATTCTTTATTCAATCATCTATCAATGGACACTTTGGTTGTTTCTTTGTCTTGGCCACTGTAAATAAAGCTGCAATGAACATCAGAGCATATATACCTTTCTTTTCATCAATGTCAAAAGAAAAAGTGTGTAGTGTAAACATTTTAATTTTAATCCTTATACAATCAAAATCAGCTTCTTCTGATTTTCATTAAGTAAACATCTGCGGTGTAAATATTTTAATAAAATATGGTCATAATTTCTTCATTTCAATAATACGTTAAAATTTATTACATATCATATATAAGATATACTTATACAAAATTATATTATCCACACACATCTTCAAGATCACATAGCTGGTGCCTAATGGAGCCAGAATTTGAGACCAAGTGTATCTGAGCACAGATCCCTGACTCTGTCCTCTCTGATACACCACCTTCTTCTGAAATTCCTTATTCCATTGGCTTATACAATATTTACTTACCCTAATTATCATATTACCTCTACAGATGCAATTTATTACCTATTAGCTATTATATGCTACTTGTATGACTTAAGCAAGTAACGTTCTTTGAATCTAAGTTTACTCAACTATAAAATGACCATAATGTCTGCTTGACAGTTTTCATAAGAACAAAGTGAACTAATGTAAACATATTGTGACAACCTAATTCCTGACACAAACTAATATTTGAGACATGTTAGATGTGTGCTTCTTTATAGTTTTGCTCATTTCACCACCCTTTCTGTGAATAGACCTCTAAACTAGACTTCTAGTTTATTTGGTTATGAAGTGATTACCAATTTTTAGACTTGTATCAAATTATATCCCTTCTCAACTATTTGCTGTCCTCCACTTGAATATTTATACTTTTTGGTTATTTTGTGTGTTATATTTTTCTATTACATACATATGCCTAATTTATAAATATATTCTTAATTCCCTGAAAACAACCTAGAACATCCTCATTTTTGTAATTTATATATATATATATATATATATATATATATATATATATATATATATATATATATGATACTGATGCTGATTTTTAAAAATTGGTACATGTAATTTGAATCTCCTAGTGAGAAAATACAATTTATGTTAAATCATATTTATCAAACACTGCACCTTTTAGAATTCCAAATAAAATATCGACCTGTCATGTCATTAATATCAAGCCATTACTATCACTTGCTCCATTATTATGGCGTTTTCTTAACTCTGCTCAAAGTATAACATTGGTGAGTTTAGGGAACAGGTTCTGTCATGAACCTAGAGAAGTAGCTCTTGACCTTTTAGTCCTCTAGTCTCTACTCCAGAATCAAGTTGATTTAACACAATTTCTTTTTTGTTTAGAATTTTGTCTCTTCCCTCCAAAGATATATTAGTTATTAATGATTGGATGAGAAGATGCAGTTTATCTATAATTATTCCTTTCTCTGATGCTATTTAGATCGTAGGAGACCAATGAATATCAAAACATTTTATTTAAAAAAATGTATTGTGAAGTTATAGCTGACACAAATGATAGCATTAAATAAATTATGTAGTTGAAAACATAGGAGCATAATCACATAAATTTATTTACTTCCTGTCCTTTGCTAGGTATTTATTAATAGAGTCTCAAAATAGGATTTTATGTAATACATTTGCTAGCAAAATATTTTGATTCACAGAATTATCTGTCAATATTGCCTGTGGTACTGCTACCATATTTCTATGTTCACTGCCTTAAGTCTGTTACTATCGCCTAGAGTTTAAAGCTTTTAACTCCTATAGTCAAAGCATAATGTTTCTGAACATTTTAAATGCAAAGTGCTTCTGTAGCAACACATGATACAATGTCTCAGGAGACTGATGAAGCTGCCACACTCTTCTTTTAAGCTGAATTAATGCTTGTGAAGACTGACATCCATGAAGACTAAAGTACTTTCAGTTACAGAAATTAACTACAACTCTGGAGGGGAAGTCAATGGCTTTTATTATTCTGCAACATGAACACCTAACAAAAATATTTGCCAATATCTTGCCTCCTTTGATTCTCCATCTCTTTGCTTCCAATCTGTAACACTATATTCCGTTGCTATAAACTAAAAATTTATCAGCTCACAAGATCCCAAATATCTGTCATACCTTCTTTCCCGCAAATAAACTTGTTGTGGAAATCTTAAAAAAAAAAAAAAAAAAAGACGGGGAGAGAGAGAGAGAGAGAATTGGTCACTGAGGATAAGAGGTCATTCCTAAAGTAGCACTGTTCTGGGAGGAGGGAAGTGAAGCCTGAGGGCACAAGCTCCAAAGCCAGACAGACCTGTAATTGCATCTGTGCTTTGCTACTTTACTCAGAACAAGTGGCCTAACTGCTTTGAAACTTAATTTGCCCATCAGTAAAATGGATATATTAATAGAACCTATCTTACAGGGATGGTCTGTGCGTAGATTAAATAAGAGACTGAATAGAAAGTCTTACAATTTTTAATGTCTGGCACATAGTACGTCTTCAGTTTTAGCTTTATCATAATAATATTACTGCTGTAGTCATTAGTACGGTACTCTCAATTATTCAGTGCTGATTGGCCTCAGGAAGACTATTTGACACTAATTATTATACCTTAACATTCCAATTTTTTTAAAATGCAGTGTGAAGATGCTTACAAACATTTATTTCTGGCTGGTGAAACCTCTCCTTATAGGCCACTTCAGCCAAATTATAATCAGGATATTACTTGGTAGCCTGTATTCAGAAGAACAAGTTTGTTTGGCACTAAGCTATGTTATCACGACCCACCCCGTCTTTTTTAGAGGTAGATTCACATCTGCTCTCAGGATATTCTTTTTTGGATAATGTTTACGATAATGCTACCAGAGTACATCTTTGCCTCTATGTCAGATGCCTCTTTTAATTGTTACTTTCTTCTTTTATGTTAGGAACTTCATTTAAAAAAAAAGTGTCTACCTAGCAATGTAGGAATTATGCATCCCATACAGAATGAAGCATTTCCGAAGATAAGCTAACTATTAGTATTGCTGCACTTAGTTTTGCATATGCAGCTGAACTTAGAGGAGAGGTTAAGTAAAAAAGAGAAATTATTTTCAGTAACTTCCATTTTGTTTAATTCCTGTTACCTAATTGTATTAATGGTTTTAATAAGTATATGATGGGTATTAGTTTGCTAAGGCTGTTACAACAGAGCATCTCACACTGAGTGGCTTGAACAACAGAAATGTACTATATCATAGTTGTAGAGGCCAGAAGTCTGAGATCAAGGTGTCAGTAGTCCTCTACTCCCTCTGAAGGTGCTATGGAAGGATATCTTCCAGATCTTTCTCCTGGCTTTGGCAGTTTTTTGGCTTGGGGCAGCATAACTCCAATCTTCATGTGGTGTTCTGCCTATGTATGTGTCTCTATGTCCAAATTTCCTATGAGGATGCCAGCTATATTGGATTAAGGGCCCACCCTACTCCAGTATGGCCTCATCTTAACTAATTACATTTGCAATGACCCTATTTCCAAACAAGGCCACACTGAGGTACTGGTGGTTAAGAATTTCACATATGAATATGGGGATACAGGATTCAACCCATAAAAACGTGTTGGAAGACTTTGATCTAGTGACTTTGAGTACAACAAAAATACGTTAAGAAATGTCTTGAAAAGTTAATGTAAACCAGTCAAAATTTTTAAGCATGACTACAAAATATGGTTCTTTTTCATTGATTGCTGTTGAGGCTGGTCTAGTTTTAAAACTTAAAATCAATTTTGAACAGTTTTCTTCATTGCATTATTCACCAAGAATCTTTGGGGAAGGCAAAATACTGAAAATGGAACAAATCATGGATACGGTCATTATCACTATGAATTAAATTTCCTAGGATATAAGTTACAGTAAGTTTAAGGGATTCCTTGGTCAATGTAGTTGTCTGGTGTACTATGTGGCATAGTACACCAAGAGATGCTTTTTACCAATGAAAGACACCAACTTGTCAATATCATTTGAAAGAAAATCCCTGTCTCAGCTCACTAGAAAAGACTGGATCAAAGACTTGGCTTTTTTATTGGCATTATAATTCATCTGAATAAACACTTTAAATAAAATCTGTAAATGGATTCAAAAATAGTTACACAAATATGTGCTTTAATTCATTTGGAAAGGAATAACATGTCCAAATTCTTTATACTGAAATCAGATTCCAGAAATGGAAATGGTGGCCTGAATTACTTTCCAAAAATTGGATTTTTGAAGACTGAAAAAATGTATATGTACATAATTTTTTAAAATTTAAATATTATATAAATGGACCGACACTTTTCAATTTGCCTTCTGATAGTAAGTCTAAGGAGTTAAAAAATTACTATTCAACTTTGACTTATTCACTTTTAATTTTACTGTTTTTACTTTAAAGTTAAAATATAATCTGTAATTAAAATTTACAAATATGCTATACCTTTATGTAATCATTTTATAAAAATAGAGAAATTTTATTTCCAGCAGTTGTTTTTTGCTTACATTTGATGCATTCCATTCATTATTATACATACACCTTTCCTGCATATGTAGAAGGTATTGAAACACAGACAATCACTTAGGCTTCAACTTAAATTGCGCACCACACTGGAGTGCACATAATAATAAATATTTCAGACTTTTTAACATATTTAAAAGAATGTTCATTGTAAGCAGTTACCACATTTTGTCATGTTAAAAGAGCATTCATTCATTCCACAGTGCCAAGCAGTATTCTAGATATATATATATATATAAAAGTAATGCCATTCTACCAAGCAGGAGACCAAAATTCAGAGAAGTTGCTTCCATGACCACACAGTATGTAATAGGCTCAGGATTCCTTGTGACTCCAAAGCTTGTGCTCTCTGATCTACCATATTGTTTCTTTGTACTTCAAGGAGTATATTGCCTGTAAGTACATATGTACCTTTAAAAATATATTTTAATTTTATATATATATAAAATAGTGATATCATTATGGCTTAAAGAATGACTTCCCAGATCCTTATAGCATTTTGCTGTATGACTTAAGAGCATAAGAACATGGGTTTGGAGTTAGCGTGTCTTTGTGATCTGAGGAAAGGCACTCAAACCCTCTAAGCCTCAGTCTCCTCTTCAGTAAAATGGGACTAATCATGTGGTTGCTGTGAAGATTATCTGAGATGATAAATGTTACAGGAGTCATTTAGTAACTCATAGGAAACTTTCTATAAATATTATGCAATGCAAATATATTCTTCCATTCTGTCTTCCTTTTCACTTCTTAATGGTATATTTTGATAAACAAAAGTTCTTTAATTTTTTAAAGCAAACATTTTAAGTGTAAAGCAAGTAGAGAAAATGGTACATATCAAAATTGTACAGAAGTGACGATATTTGTTAGCACCATGTAAGCAGCATTTAGATCTAAAATGAGAAATCTATTGGTACCTCAGGGGTTCCCTCATCCCACTTTCGGTTCTTACTGCCCTCAAAAATATAATCATCATCCTAACACCAGAGAACAGTTTTATCTGTTCTTAAGCTTTATACAAACAGCATCTTAGATTATGTACTGTTTTGCTTCCTGGGTTCTTTTACTTTACATTATATTTGTATTACTCAAACATGTTTATGCATATAGTTGAGATGTGTTCATTTTTATTTCTGTATAGGAATTCGTCATATTGATATTATATTATCTACCCCTAGATTGTTAAAGAACATTTAGGTTGTTTCCAGTTTAGAGTTACAGTCAACCCTCTGTATCTATTGGTTCCAAATCCTTGAATTCAACCACCTGTAATAAAAAATATTTGAAAGAAATATTAGGTTGTTGCTTGTGCGTACTATGTAGTTAAGGCTATGATGGTTGGATCTGTACTGAAGATGTACATTTTTCTTGTCAGTATTCCTTATACAGTATAACAACTATTCACAAAACATTTACATTGCATTAAGTATCATAAATAGTTTAAAAATGACAAAGTATGCAGGTGATGTGCATAGGTTATATGCAATACTATGACATTTTATATAAGGGACTTGAGCACCTATCCACCGTGTATGCCGAGGGACAATTGTATTATAGATAGTGCTGCTATGAACATTCTTTTTTATGTCTCTTGGCAAACAGATGTGTGAATTTCTCTGGGATAAATATCTATGAGTAGAACTGCCAGTTCATATGCACATATTCAACTTTACTAGATACTGCTTAACTGTTTTCCAAAGTGGTTGTATCAATTTACAATTCCACAGGCAGTGTATGCATGTTCCAATTTCACTTAAATCTTTATCAACATAAGCGATTGAATTTTTTAAATTTTAGCCATTTTGGTTAGTGCATACTGGTATTGCTTTAGTTATTAATTTGTAATTCTTTGATACTCAGTGAAAGAGATCAGCTTCCTTATGCGTTGGCTACATATGTGCATGTGTACTAGGCATTGAACCCTGTTCCGGTCAATCCCTCTCTACTCTTTTAGAAGTAACAGCTATAATGATTTCAGTCTCCATAGGTTAGTTTGATAATTTCTTAACCTCCATCTCAATGGAATTTCATAATGTGTATGTGTATATCTGGCTTCTTTGGCTCAGCATAGGTCTTTGCAATTCTTTTATGCTTTATATATATGAAAAATGTCTTACTATTGGTGAAGTGTTTTATTGTCTATAATTACCATTATGTGTTTAATCATGTACCTATTGATTATAAATTGGAGTTGTTCCCAGTCTGTGGACATAGTATTTTCATTAAGTGTTTTATAGGAGACCTTTATATTAAATAGACTAGCTCTATACAATAGAATTTTACATGCTGTCCAATATGGCAGCCATTAGCCACATATGACCATTTAACATTTGAGATGAAGATAACATAACAAAGGAACTGAATTTTCAGTTTAATTTAAATTTGTTTAAATTTAAATAGCCGCATATGGTTAGTAGTGAAAGGGACAATGTAGGTCTAGATACACATCTTTTTATCTGATATATGTTATGTGAAATATTTTCTTCCAATCAGTGGCTTGCTCTTTTGGGTTTTAAGAATTCCTTCAGATATTATATATATATATATATATATGATTATGTCATAAACAAATAGATTTGAATCATGTTAGAAAATGTAACAACTCAGGTTTTATCAGGACCTCTTGAAGTCAAACAAAGATAAAATAGCATAATCATTAAAAAGAAGAAGAAAACATATTTATCTAATATAGTTACTTACAAATAGAGTTTAAACTCAGGTTTTTACAATTGCTTGAGAGGATATCACACCAGTTCATCTAATCCTTTGTGTGTCATCTAATGGCTGTTTTGTGTCAGTTATTCAAGTCTGTCCCAGTAATAGGTCTCAAAGATACAATACAGAAATATGCTGAGTCTGTAGAGTCTCCGCCTAAGCCCACAAGTATGCTCCAAGTGAGTGAAGACCCTTGACATGAGAAGATTATATGAGAACATAATAAAAAGAGCTGTAGCTAGGGCATTTACAAGAGCTAGACTGACACATTAAATCTCTTGAGGCCCTGAGGAGAAGCTAGAGTAACAACTGAGAATCTTTCTGGTTTACTGCTTTCTCTAGTATAAAGAACATTATTAAAAGGATACAGGGTTAGCAGGTAAATTGGTTTAAATAATTAAGGGTAATATATATGAATAATTATAAAATTAAGGTATAGATTTCTAGTTTCATACAGCTCAAATTAATTCTATCCATAGAGTCTTATATCCATGAACCCTAAATTTTAAAAGCATATGATCTCAGAAATGGAAATTTTAAATTCAATTTTGATATTGAATGGATGCTTACATACACTTATAAGCTGTAGGGCAGAAACTGAATCCTTTTCCACTTAAACATGATGTCAGATGCCTCTAGAAATACCATAAAAATGACTAAAATATATGACGCTGTAATGCCTAGTATTAAGTTGCTGCTGATTCTTCAAGTAGTAAACAGTGAAGAATAAGATGTGTAGCTTTTGAAGTGACAAGAGCTATATCTAGTCATTGGAGTACTATTTAGAAAATATCTCTTCAGTGCAGTGCAGTATGTTGGTGTTTCCCATACATTTTCCCTGAAAAACTTATCACTGTGGTGAGAGCCTAGTGAATGGATGGGAGAGTGGGATTAGAAGATGTTGGTGAGGACTTAAAGAGCAGCTTATAGATAATGATGAGGAAAATGGATCTTATCTATGAAGGTTACTGAATGAAATGATTTTAGTGGTGGAATGACGTGACTGTATTTGAGTTGGGGGATTCAGCTTTTTTGCTATATATAATAGAATCAATAATGCAGAGTAGACAAGAGAAGAATCAAGTTTTAATGCTGGGTTACTGAATTGGACCTTTTGAACAAAGGCCAGGAAAAACTATTAATTAATTCATCAGGAGAGAAATCAAATAAAATGCCTGTGGTTTCTAAAACTGCAATAATTGTTTAAAGCTAGTTACAAAATCACTGGTTGAACTATTGGGACTAATTCACTAGAAACTCCTATGGGTGATGTCCAACACTGACAATTAAAAACTATTAATGATTAAGCCCCATTGAGTAGGCAAATTAATAGCATTCTAGTGAAATCTGTAGCAGTAAAACTTCATCAGCTTAAAAATATTGAAATTCAAAGTTAATGAATATTTGGGAATTATTTGTTTATTTTAGAACATAAAATGGAAGTTCAGGTCTCCAAATGTATTTTATTAGGTTATTTTCATTCTGAATTAATGGTGATTTTTCACTAATTTTAATACCATATTTTCCAGATTTTTATTTTATTTATATACTAGTTTTCATATTTTAAGTTGGAAAAATTAAAGCAAAATATCCACTTCCTTTAGTACTGTGCTATACAAAGTTAACAGATCCTCTGTTGTTCTCTTAATACTTTCATTAAATAATATTATGACTTTGAATGGCATATTCAAACCCTTTATGCCCCATATCTGAATTTCGAGAATGAAGTGTTTTGTCTGGGGAGTGGAGTAAGGGTGGAGACAAGAGAGAGACTTCTGTTCTTTTACCCTATAACTTTCAGAGTGGTTTAAATTTAAATGCTGCAAACCCTGCAATATTGGAAATATTGAAAATCAAGTGAATTTTATACAGGCTTCCATTATCCATCTAGCCCTCAGAGTAGGTTAAATTTTTGAATTGTTGGATGTGTTAGAGGTGTACATGGAAAGTGAGGTCAGATGGGGGAACAGAAGGCAGCCCATTTAGGGGGAGGAGAAAAAGAAGGGCAGTTCTCCGAACCCTAGTGCTGCCTTGATCCAAACTCCAAGGCCTAAGAAAATGTACATCTATCAGCCATATGATTTACTAAAGTGATGTCCACTGTGCTAGAACTCAAAGAGCTCAGGACCTGATTCTTCCCTATGTGTACTTAAATTAAAATGCACATGCCAAATAGCACAGAGTTGTAGCTGGATGGGAACAGATTGGGGAGGCACAAGTTCACCTTGCAAACTCCAGGCTACTTAGCTGTCCTGACGCATTTCAGTAACCTTGAAGTTAAGCAACTCTGCATGTTATGTATTTGAACTTTTTGTACTTTATTTAGCATATTATTGTGGGGGTTTCCTTCAATTATATAACATTTTCTTAAAAGGAAGATGTTAAAGTTTGATCTCCACATTTCTGTGGTCACCCTATTTTTGATTTACTACTATAGTATGTAACTAGCTTTTTTATTTATGTACAACAATAGTTTATTTTTTGGCTTTCTCCATGACCCAATCATGTTAAACATTGCTAATTTGCTTATGGAATCTCAGGTAATATATTTTGACTGGTAAATTTAATTCATTTAACATTTCAAGAAGCTGTTTATAAATTCAGCTATTATTTATATTAGTATTTGGTCTGTGTTGCATGTATACTATTATAGACATAATTACTTGATGGTATAAGAGACAAAAATCATCTAACCACCCTTGTTCTCATCTCACATTCACAAAATGACCTGATTACAATTTGATTTTGCTAATAGAAGTAAAGTGCATTGGTCAGCTATTATGAAAATCCAGTATGGTCATATTAATGCTATTCATTAAATATCTTTCTAGACACAAAAAGAATTGTACTTCTGTCTCTCTAGAATTGTTTGTGGTCATGTGGATTGCTTTGGCCAATGAAATTTGAGGTGATGTGATATGATTTGTGTCAATCTCCATGGTCTACCTTGTTTGGCTGAGGTAACTGTGAAAGTATTTGTTGATATGGGAGATACCATAAGTTTAGAGCAGCCTGAAATGTTAGATACAGCCCTGGAGAGCTGCCTAGACCCCAGTGGAATTAATGTGACTGAGAAATAAACTCATTATGATATGCCACTGAGATTGTGGGGTAGTTTTGACTACAGCGTACACGAGTGTATCCTGACCGATATACCTGAGGCTTTTTGATAATGACATTTAACAGTGTCTATTAATACCACAATAGTATGCTCTAATGAGGTCCCTGAATTAAATTATGATTAATTTATATATTTCTACATGTTTTATGTATACTTTGTGTGAAATATATTAATTTTTATTGGTTCAGAGAATGTTTAGTGGTTATCTTCAATCACATTTTATAATATTTAGTATTCATTTTCCACTCACTATATTTTTATTATTTCACTATTATTACATTTTCATTGAGTAGAATTCTCATATTAATATAGCTTTTAACAAATGAAAATAACCCCCCTCTCAGAAGCAATTACTACATTCTTTTATGGAAACAGACCTAAAAAAATAAAGATGGGAAAGATGATGTTATTTCAGTGTTTCATTTTCAGTATGAAGCCTTCCCCACAACTTGACTGTTGAGCTTCTGACACTACACCCAGAAATTGACATCACAGCAAATTCTTAACAAGATAATTATCATACATATAAAACTACATAGTATTAATACTTTAGTGTAAACACACATGCTTTTTAGTGCATTCTTTCTGGATGGCTTAAAGTACTGCATCTTGTATGCCTCCTCATTATAGTTTAATATTAAAACAACATGGAGAGAAACCACAAAATAATGTTAAAACATGAAGCCTGTCCACATGTAATATCAGGGATCTATCACATATTCTGGAGCTTAATTAAAATTCATGTAAGAAGTGAGAACCTGAGCAAATTGAAACTTGAGTAAATTTGGAAATTTGAATTGGTAGAAATAACTCAGTAATGGATTCAGTACTTTTGTGTCTTTGGAGACGTTGAATGATACAGAGATTAGAAATGGACCATTTGTGAAATTCCACATATTTAAAAGAAGAGAAGATCAGTGATTTTTTCTTTTCCTTCTGAGGAGAAAGGTGATCAAAATTTGACTTTCTCCTTAGTGTGATCACCAAGCTCAAGAAATGAAAGAGTTCAGTTTTATTTGAAAAAAAAATCTATTTTTTCTTAAAAAGATTGTAGGATGGGTATTGAAGGTCAGGGTAAACAACCCACCTCCCCAGATCTCCATAAGGATATGCATGTTTGAGGGCTCAGGTGAAGTGTCTTGTAGTGACAGCGGCATAGACACTTTCCATAGTAAAAAGGCTTGGGGAAAAGATGGAGAAAGAGAGGCTAAGGTAGAGTCCCAGCAAGATTGTTGAGAACAGCTCAGGACACCTGTAGAAGGGCCTCTTATCAGAGCTCAAAATACCACTGAAATCAAGGTAGTTAGCCGAGTAGAGAATGGAGATAGGGTGAGATCAGCAGGTTAGTACAAAGTTCTCCCTGAGAAATTCACAACGGTTCACCAGATTCAGCAAAAATATCAGAGACAGACACTGGAATCACAGTAATAGAACAATAAGGAGCAACAAAAAAAAAAAGAGAGAGAGAGCGGCAACCGAGAAGGTGATTTGGATACAAACCTGAGACAGGCACCATTCCATATAGCACATGTGTCCCCTACCACATTCTCTGTGGGGAAGCTGGAAGGAACTGGGCATGTGGTTCACTTGTCCATTATTCCAGTGGATATCCATAAGAGCTTTTTAATTCAGTTTGGAATAATGGTTAGAATTTTGGCTCTGAAGCCAGACTGCTTAGATTGGTGTCTCAACACCACTAAGCCACATTGTGTCCTCAAGGCAGAGTAACTAAATTTCCTCAATCTAAGCTCCCTTATCTATTGAATGAAGATAATAGAAGTTGGAATTATCCCATAGGTTGATGTAATTAATAAATAACATAAGTACACTGCTGGGTATGTAATAAGTAGCATTTGTTGTAGCTGCTAAAATATCTTTTATTATGACTGTGAAACAATTGCCATTTTTCTAGAGGCAGTGAAACAATAAATGGATACATATAATCCCCTAAACATTGGTCTATTGTTAGTATATGGATGCTAGGGATGCTATGAGTATCAACACTGATCCTCTTTCCATTTTGATTTTGATTTTGGGGAATATCAAGGAAAATTCATTGGACTTCATAAAATGTATTTTTATTTAATAAAATTACTAATTTTATTTTGCTATTTTTATGTTTTTTAACCTGGCCTTTTTCATCTTGTTACTTTTATTCTCTTTTAGGTAATAATTTCCTTTAAGCTTCATCAAATTCTTTCAGGTGAATATCATATTGGTTTTAGCTGGTGTGTAGGGTTTGTGAAGAGTCAACAATAAAAACTACTCTTGGATATCAGAGACTGGAAAATCTTGCCAATCAATCACAAGGTGGGGGTGGCTAGTGAAAATATCTGAATAAGGCAGGGTCATAATGATTTTGTATATTATTCTGGCATCAATATTTTAAAAGAAGTGGAAAGGACCGGGAATTGAAAGCATGGAGGTCAGTTAGGATATAAGAGACTGGGTCTGAGGTAATGAATGACTAGATTATAGCAGTTGTGTAGGAGTAGGAAGGAGGTGGTAAAGATGAGAAGATTGAATTGATAGAACTTGGGAAATGATTGAATATTGGGGCAGGAAATAGGAACAGTCAAATAAATATGCATGGGATTGAATACTTTTCCGAGTAATAATTAATGGTCAGCAGGCAATTTTTTTTTTTTTTTTTTTAGAGTTTGCTGAAGGGAAAAGCAAAACATTCTTTGCTATACAGATAACTCTAATTTTAAAATTTGTACTTTAAGAAATTACAGAAGGAAACAGAGTATTATGAAATTAATGATAAGGTCCTTTGTATTAACATGTGAGTTCTTCAGTTTATGCCTGTGTAAAAAAAGAAAAGAAAAAAAAGGAGAGACAGAAAGAAAAGAAAAACAGAAAATGGGCATGGGCAGAATCTGAAGAACATAAGATAAATCCCATCTAGATCCTATAGATAATATTCCCCAGTCTTAACAACTGAACTTTTTTTTTTTACTAGTTTGGAGGAATTAAGGAATTGTAACAGTGGTTCATAAACTACGCTGTCTTGTGTCTCAGTGGGGTTTCTGCAGCAAGTCTGTGGGACTTGTAAACTGGAGACGAGGAAGGAAGAGCAGCTAGGGCTTCAGGTGCCCAATTGCAACTTGAAACCTGAGTTATTCATCTGTTTTATGTGTGGGGCTCACCATTATAAGATTCTTTCTGAAGAAATAATCCTGTGACTAAAAGAACTATAAATCCTCACTATGGTATTTGTAATTATTGAATACAATTATGTTAGAATTAACTATATAGTGATAGCCTCTCATTTCCTAGCATCAGTTTAGTTATTTGGTTCTCCACAGAAAGTCTTGAATCAAAGCACCCTATTTGGATATTGATTTGAATAGTATGTGCATTTGATAGTGTGCAATGTGTGAAAATTGCATTCAAGCTTCAAGTGCCTGGAGCAAGTAGGACAGAAAGAGGTCCTCAGGAGCTCACTGAGTCCTCCAGGCCTCTGCTCTGGTGAGTTACACGTCATGCTCTGGGCAAGGTCACCTGGCCCATGGCATTTTTATAGACAGGATCATTTTGGAGGCATCTGAGGCACACTTTTATTTTCTCAGGTCCCAAACCAATATATCTTGAAGCACATAATTACTTCATTAAGATTTCTGCAGCCACTGCAATGGGAAAATGCAGGAATAAGAGTCAGTTTCCTTTGACACTGAGATTATCACTCCTGAGAAGGGTTTTGGCAGGGGACAGAGTTCTATGATTGAGAGAAAGGCATTGCATGTAGAACTTTGTGTAACAGTTTGCAGATACAATTTTGTAGATTCTATTAAATACCTGACTGATTTTGAGATGAGAATTAAAAGATGTGATGGACTATATTAGTTATCTATTTCTGCGTAACAAACCATGCAAAATGTAGTGGTTTAAAACAAAATAATTTATTATCTCTCATGGTTTCTGTGTGCGAGAAATGTGTACAGGATATAGTGATGATGGCTTGTCTCTTTCATGACATTTTGGGCTTTACAACGTTGACAGTTGAGTGCTGGAATAATCTGAAGCATGTTATATTATATTATATATATTTTATATTATATAAAATATACAATATAATATAGTATGATATAGTATAATATAGGTAATATAATATAATATAATATAATATAATATAATATAATATAATAATATAAAAGTCATAGAGAGCTATTTCCACCAAATTCTATTTAAGGCAGTGACAAAGACACACCCAAGTTCAAGAGAAAAGATATGGATTCATCTCTTGATGGAGATGTATTACTGTCACATTAAAGAAAAACATGTTACACAGAATACACTGCAGGTGCCAAAAATATGTATACACATTTTAAGAGATGTTATCTATGCTCAAGCAGTAGTTCTCCATAATCAGAAGGGTCTGGATGCTGATGGTAACCACTTTGAGCACCTCTTGTAATTGCAGAAGTGAAGCGTGACTTGTATTCATCTTTTGTTATCAGTGTATATTAAGTATTACAATTTCAATACAGTTTTTTTATTCTTTCTTAAAATGTGTACTTTTTTTGGGCACCATCTGTATATAGGTGCATCCATCTTGGTGCAATGCAGTCAGCCACATGAGAGAAGTAAAAAGAATGACGAACACATTATTGTGCTTTGTTCTTAGGTGCCAATCAAACCTTTTCTCCTGTTTCCAAACCAATTGATATACATGAGTCAGCATGATAATGAATAACACTTAAGTGGAAAATGCAGGTCAAAGTCTATATCAAAATGATTTTTCCATTGAAATGAATTAATTCTCCAACTCATAGACCTGAGAAGACTTACACCAGTGAGTTTATCCTCACTCATAGCAACATGAGCAGAGTATATATGAAGAAGAAAAACATGAGAAATAAGAAAAAAAACAAACACAAATATACACCTCTGGCCAAGGTACATTTCCTTTTTTTGATGAAATCGTCTTCAATTGGAGTACACTTGCAATACTGCCAGATATAAAATGGAATCGAGGGCAGACAGAGTCTTAACAGGTGTTGGTACAAACTTAAAGCTTCAAAGGGACTTGCATTTTACTGCCAAGAGGATCTATGCAGATGTATGCTTTGGCTTCTGCAGACTGAAATAGCCTAAATTTTCTTTCTTGAGAAAAGTTTCTGAATTTATTCTGTGCTAAAACCCACTGTTATCTGACCAGGAAGGAAACATTTTTTCCCTTCAAAATGGTTTCTTGTCATGAAATATTCAAATGAAAGATGGGCAAGGTTTTGATTTTTAATGATTCCATAAAACATGCTTTATGCTGTGTTTGGGGGTTTTTCGTGTTGTAGACGTTGGATTCAAGAGCCAGAGTTTTTAATGCATATCAGCCGCCTTTCTCTCGTCTCACTATTCTGAGTAGCTTTGTGATGCTCAGGCTTGAGACTTTCACACCTGCTAGGCCTCTCCCAGCAACACAGGTAAATCACCTGTATCTGTGAGCACTCTTTGCAGAAGGTTAAATTTATTCCACACTGCAGAGTAGGAGCTCATCTCTGTAAATAATTTTATTATGCTCTTTATAAACATTTTGGTAGAAGAAAATTTCTGGTTTAACTCAATAACATACTTTCTCTGCCCCACGAATTAGATTGATGATGGTGGCATGTGAGATTGATAATACATAGATCTGTGTTATGACAGCCATTGTTTTAGTGCCAAGCTGAAGAGGAATGCTTCCTTAAATGTATCATTGTATAAAATATTGACCTAGAGAACTTCATTATTCAAGCTGGAGAGACAGTCACTACTTAACAGTAATAAACTGTTTCTGTGTTACATTGAGAATACTTCGGGAAATATGAGAGTTGTCAAATCTCTTGAAAATCCTGTCTTTATAGTACACATGACACTAAAGCTATAGCTGTATTTTCTGCTAATAAAAGCAAAGGCACAGACAGATGTGAAGGATATTGCAGCACATTGACAAGAAACTAAGAAAAATGAATACCTGGTTGTGGAGTCGGAAAGACACAGGCCAATGACCTTGGGAAGCTTTACTCTTTTGAGATATTTTTGTTCTGGTAAGGAGAGCAAAAATAATGCCACATTAGTGTAAAAAATAAAATAAACCTGAGGCTCTAAAGTGAGCACATTTTATGAAAAATATCCTGAAGTGTCTCTTAACAAAAAGTCACATGAGGTAACATAAAAATAAAAGATGCTGAGTGTCAGCCAGAATATTTTAGAAAAGAAGACTTTTTAGAAGTTTCCAAAAATGATATACAGGAGTGCAAAAAACAAACAAACCCAAAAATGACAGTTTGAACCAGAATGGCATTTCTTTCATTTGTTAAATAAGAAAAATCCATACTTCCTATTAACTTCTCTTCCTGTTCTACTGTACCATGGTTAACAAAGTTTTGGTTCCCTTTTAGGACAACTGTGGTTATTAAAACATAAAACACCTTGTATGCCATTTTACAATTGCTGTTAGAGTAACTTCCTATTTGTCTGGAACCTAAAACAAAAAATTAAAGAAGAATCAGAATATAAAAATGCTAATTGATATTTGGTATAACTCGTCATCCTGAAGTGCCTCATTAACTATTAAAGAAAGAATATTCATTATAATTTTAGCGATTGATGTTATTCTAGTTTTTGAAATTTAAAACTTTGTGAAGAATATGATAATGTTCAGTTATTCAGAATATCAAATTTAACAGAATAACAATAGATAAATCTATTTTTATTTTTTTCAGGAAGCTATAAGTAGTTATATTTAAGGTTTATTTGTTATGATAAACATTATTTTTTTTAATAGTACCTGTAAGGAGCAGTATAAATTGTATACTTATTTTAAAAATGGCTATAGAAAACTCTAAAAAAATGATATTTTACTTCTCAGGTATCATCTTATTTTCAGAAGTTTTGATATAGTTAGAAGAATTTTTGTTTTCCATGATATAGCATGATTATTTTACCTTAATTACTATTAACACTTTAGTGCATAACCGGGCATCATTTTACTGGATTACCTGCAATATTTTCAAAAGCTCTTAAGAAAAACATGATCATAAAAGAAAATACAGTTATAAATATACATGCAGAGAGAAAGAAGTGAAGAAGTAGGGAGCAAGAGGCTTTTTAAAAGGAAGAAATCAATGATATCATATACTACTGAAGACACGCAAGAGTAGAATAATAAAAATATTCACTAACTTCCTTAATATCAAAAGTTGCCCAGTGCTTCGTGTTTCAATTTAATGTTTTAACTAATATTAATACATAATATATTTATTTCACATGTCCTTGGAATTAATTTTAAATTAAATAATAATTAGCTCTTAAATTTCATAATTCCAGAATGTTTTTTTTTAAAGACCTGGCTCAGCAGTTCTGAAGAATTCCAGATTTTGCATTTCATTCTTTTAAGCAACCATTTCTCACAGTCTACTCAGTGGTGGGAAGAGGCAGGATAGACTCTTCTTTCTCAGACTTTCCCCTTGAAAGTCAATTACATATTTGTATGTCAAGCACTTACAGATGTTATGCCAAGGAAATAAAACATAATTGAAGTGAAAACAAAGCAATTAATTTGCATGCTATTAATTGTCAGCTCCTATATATAAGTAATTAAGAAAAATATCTACAAATGATCAGCACACAGCACAGTATGACTTCTTGGTATAAAATGCCATATTGTAATCCATTCATGAGTTATCAAGAAATTATCTACTTTTTGAGCATAAGAATCTAAAGTTCTTTAGGTATGAAGTCAGATATCTCCTTAAATTATCTTTTGCCTTCCTTAGCAATTTGACCGTCTGATATGTGACATACATTATAGAGCTAGATCTTTCCTTTTTATGTATTGTTGCACTACTAATTTGCACAAAGAATTACCAAACAGTTTTGATATTATGTTTATCAAATACTATAAGTTACTATGTAATTATAAATCTGAAGTCAAATTGGGAAAATAAATGGAAGGCTTCACAATGTGCTGAAAAAAGTTCATTCATACTTGGGACATAGTAACTTCTTACATGAAAATATGTATTTAAACCCTGTCCGTTCCAACAAAGTCAAAAGTGTTTTACATTTCTGTTTGAATTGACAAATGTTGTATTTTATTAGAAAAGGAGTCTATATCACACTCTCTTACTAAACTATTATTTTATTTTTTAATCCTGCAATAAAATATAAAACTGCTTAGTCACCAGATGCTTAAATTTAATTCCAGGCAGGTAAATGGTGTCAAATGACAGTGAGGTGACCAACCTGTACATTACTGAGAGGTTCTAGAAGACATGTCAGGATATCATACCCATCTAAATTGTCCTGCCTCCTCTTCCAGTTGGCAAACAGGCTATTCATCAACTACAGGAGAGGCTGGGAGAGGGGGAGGAAGAAAGGTAGTGGTAGGGATGGGGGAGAAAGAGAGCACATGTACATTCGAGTGAAAGCAAGCGGAGATGTAAAGGAGCCAGGCAAAGGGCCTCATGTCATAGGCCATGAGTCAATAAGAGATCCCCTGGGAAATAACTGTGATACTACTCCTAGATCTTCACTTAATGTAACTCTATGACTTGAAAGTCAAGATGCAAATTTACAATTAAACGTTGCTTTGTGTATTCTTTGGGCCTTCATGTATAGGATTCATCTTTTGTTAAGATCTCTTGATTATATAGAATACTTTCCTTCTGTCCCAACATTAAGGATAAGGTATTGGGATTGAATGGGTACTTTTTTTTTTCTCCCCTGGATGAGGGAGTGATGAAGTAGCTTAGGATTTCAAATTTTGAAGTAAGGATTGGCATCTCATCTCTCATCTCTTTTGTGGGGTTTCCTCTTCCACACAACTAAGAAATCAATCAAGACGTAAATGCAGTCAAAACATAGTAGTGTCCTATTTAAAGATGAACTACTGCAGGACAGAGTGTTCTTAAGTCAGAACCCTGGGATACAGCATATGATGCATTAGCCCTGTGAAAGGCTGATATTATGATAATTAGTAGAGACACATGTGCAACTCATATAACTAACATTTTCAGATTGGTTTGTAAATAAAATTGTCAATTTACTAATTTGTATCGGGAATCAGTCTGCTATAATGATAAAACATTGGTGTCCAGTGGTCAGGGGATCCCGTTCCAAGAATTGAGGCAATTGAAAAATTTAATTAATATTGAAAAATCTACTTGGTAGATGTAGCTTTAGAACAATATATGTTTTTATTCCAGCTGGCAGCCTAAACTATGATTTCCAATCTAGAGAGATTTTCGAGTATGTGTTAGTATGTGGTGCTTTGCCTTAGAGTACCAATTTTACAGCAAGATTTAATTTTTATCAGGAAAAGTTAATCCATTTAAAATATTTGTATTAAAACAAACACAATTATGTTATCACATATGCAGAGAAATTCAAAATGCAAGTAGGTATTTTTCAATAGAACACAAAATTTCCATTTTTAGGGAGCCTCTGTGTCAGAAAAGAGGGGTGCAGTACAGGCCAGCTTGTGTCCCCAGAGTTCATTTCCTCTCTTCTTAATAAACTCTAATGTGAAAGTCTGTAAACTATTCACAAGCAGAACTGACACCCTACTCCATGGAAAGGTAAGAGATGCATCTCCACAGTGAGAGAGACATACTGACAGATCCTTCTCTTCCAGCATATCTCTGGACAGGCTCTTTGATGACCATTGTTCATTTGTACTCATCTTTACAGCCTCATTCATTCTTTTTTCAATGCACTTTCATAACTTTTCTAAATTTATGGCTTATTTCACATTGATTACATTTTAGGTTGACTGCTTCCTGATGATATATAAAGGACACCTTAATCTCATGAATTACCTGTTTCTAAATCACAATGCAGGTTGAGTTACTTATAAAAGCTTTTCTGCCTCCATCTCTATTATGTGGATTTTGATCAACAACAATTACATGGAGTAGACCATTTTGCCCTGAGTGTTTCTCTATTTTCCTCACCCTTGTCTTAACTGTTTTTTGACCTAGGTTTTTATGTAACATTGCTTTTCAGTTTTTACTCTGTTTATCTTTAATAACACACTTTTTGAGTGGTTCTTACTTAAAAAAGTTTAAATAAAAGTAAAACCCTCCAAAGACGAGCTTGATGTGTTAATCTATGTAGGCAACTATGTAGATTAAAAACCATTATTTTTCAGTTTTTATGAAATCAAGCCTACTATAATAAAAATCCACCAAAAAATCGCCTGTAGGCTAGCAAGTTTGTAAGTTTAGTAAATTATATTTTTTTTATCTTTGCTGTTTTTTTTTCTTTAAACTTTTTAGTGCTTAACTTGGGACCAAAGGTAATTGTATATAAGAAAGTAAGGCCAATGAGAAAGAACGTTATGTGGGAAATATGTGTTCTGTAAATAATATTCTAGCTATCTCTAGCTCTACTTCTTCCATCACTCACATTGTATCTGTTTACTCTGCTTTATTTTTATGGCACGTGCCAATTTTAAAACCATATTAGTTATTGTTCTGTTTATTTTTTGTTTTCATTAGAATGTAAGCTGCATGAGAGCAAGGACTTTGTTTTGTTCACTGTATTTTTGTCACATAGAACAGTACTTGATGACTCTCAGTATTTATCTTTAAAGTTTGATTTCTCAATTTTGGTACTATGGACATTTTGGGCTGGATACTTCTTTGTTGTAGGGGTCTGTCCTGTGCATTGTAGGATGTTTAGCAGTATCCCTGGCTTCTGCCCTCTAGGAATCAGTAGCACCCCCTCCTTCAAGTTGTAACAAAAAATGACTCCAGACATTGGCAAATACCATGAAAGGGAGTGCTGATGACAATATTGCTTCTGATAAAGAACCATTGGTTTAATAAAATTGGAAGTAACATGGTTCCAAGCCTATTCTTCATATGAAGAGACATATGAAAGGAGGATTGAAGGAACTCACTTAAATAAACAAATGATAAATAGATGATCCACTTTTATAGGAGTTGGAGATGACGTGGCATGGGGAGATCAAGAAAGTGATCCAAACCACACATGCAGGTTGAAGATTAAGTTAGGTAGAACAATTTAGAACACTAGCATTCTTAGAGTGCCACAGCGCTTTGTTTGTCCCTGGGTGATGCTACAACAGGATTATCTGAATATTTTAGGGTTTTATGTGTGCTTTTTTTTTGGTTTTGCTTGTAACTGAGTCATTGCAAAAACTACAGTATACCAACCTGCTCAACTTTTTGCAGGGCAGTGCTCTCATACCGACTGGCTAAAAACAAAACAAACCTGACTATCAGAGGTCCTTTCAAGCTGTGTAATGACATGGACTATTTTTCACTTCATAAGTGCTTGGACAACACTTTATTCTTTACATTAGTAAGGAATTAATATATGTGATTGCAAATAAACTGATGGTCTAAGTAAGTTGCATATATTAATGAATGATAAACTATGTGACTCAACACTATAAAAAATTATCAAGCCCCACTAAATGGTAATTGCTTTCTTCACATTATTGTATTGAAATATGATAGTCATTTCACTGATAATACAGTTATTTGGGGTCAAACAGCTAGTAAGTACTGCATTTGAATTTTGAACCCTTGTCTATCTACTTTAAAGCCAAAGTTTTGCCGCTTTCCTAGGATATGCACTAACAAAATGTCTAAATAATGTACTGTAAGTACAATTTGATGGATCCCAAACAGGTAATTTTTCAATTTCACCAAAATAGTCTCAGCATTTTAAACACTTCTACAATTATAATATTATTATTGAAAAAAATTAAAAAATATCACTATCATGAAAATATTTAGTGTAGTTTTATAAATATTAATTACAAAGATTCATAAATGCATTCCAAATGTTAAGAGATTTTTAACTTCCCAAAGAGACATAGGGGTATCTCAAAATGGTTCCTTATCAGCACCTAAATTTTGTTCTAATTGAAGAAAAGTTGCACAAATATATGAGGTTTAATCGAACTAAGGTGGGTTGTGTAACCTTAAAAATATTGTCTTCTATACCTGTTGCCCAGTATCTGTGATTTGTCCAAAGGACTCCAACTATATTTTCTTACTTGTGAACGGAGTTTTTATTGGCATGAATGTGCACGGTTGAAGGAGAACTTACTAAGGAAAGTATGTCTTCGGGTAGCTTACTGGCAATGGAATATGATCAGATAATATTTTAAAGAGAAAGCAAAACAAACAAACAAACAAACAAACAATACCACATTCTTTTTAGTAGATCCACAAACTCTTAGAATACAAGGTAACTAAGGAAGAATAAAACCCACGCTTATTAAATTTTAGAATTTTCCATGAATCTCTAAAGTTATTGGGGCTTCTGGACAAAGTGGAAGGTTCAAATTTGGCCTAAAATTTAGGTTAATGATATTTTATCACCAGTTTAATTACAGTTTTAATTAGAGAAACACCAATATCAAGTTGGCAGGTGGTTCAACTGGAACTATTTAGTAATTAAGCAGATATAATATCCCCCAAAGCCAAGCAGAAAAAACAAATGATTTTTCTAAATGGTTCAAAGAAATTGAACTTGCATTTGTGTCCATAAATCTGTGCATGTTTGCAACATGTAATTTAAAAATATCATAAATGGCATTTATTGTTTTTACGTATGTTCCATACTTAATTGTGAAAATAACTTCACTTAATGCTTACAATGGTAGTGGTATTCACAACACAATTCTGTCTTGAAAAACATATCTCAAAATGTAGCTTTACTCTGTTAAGAAATTTTATAGAATGGTAGCTAATATTTTGTGTTTTAAAATTAGTTCATTTAACACCTGCACTAGAAAACCAGTTAGTTTGTAATGTACATCCTTCTACTTTAAGACCGTAACTGTAAATTTATTTTCTACCTTACGCTCATGTGTCATAAAATCTTCTTTCTAAATAGCTGTATTCCCACACTTCTTGAAGTCTCCATGAGTAACAATATCTTCATTTTTCCACAGAACAGGGAAAGAGAGAGAATGAGTTTCGGAAAATGAACCATTAATGGGGGATATATGGTGATCCAGATCACTTCAGATTGCACTGTATTAGTTATATATCTGTGATACTGGCATTATGAAGAAGGAGATAATCAACCAATTTATGCTATTCCTATCAACAAACAAGTTTCTGTAACCCTCAAACTATCTCTAACTCTGTTATTCTTTCATACTTTTCCCTACAGTAAAAATAACATATAAGTAAATGTATAATAGCTTTTTGTTAATCTACAAGGTAGTTTACACCTACTCAAAACATATAGAAACAGACTTTTTGTAGGATTAAAAATGCACATATAGAAAAGTTGCAAAAAAGCACGGAGTACAAGGAAAATGTATGGGAGAAATGTTCTGCAATCTTAGAATGTGGAAACATCCCAATCAACACGTGAGACACAGAAAATTTTAATATTGAAAGATCTTAATGGTTAAACTATTTAATATGGTAACAAATATATACAAATCAAATATCTGTGATTATACATATAAAAATCTTAGAGATCATTATTCTTTTGTGCATGTCTATGTGGAAGTGGGGCTTTTACATTTTTTATATACTTGTTTGATGTACCAAAAGTAATATGGTAAGAGCAAATATAATAAAATTATTACTTAAAAAACTAGGAAGCAAGATGATCAAGATTATTAGTCTAGAAGCCAAAACACAAAAAACAAAAACTTGGTAACTTATTTATGTCCTCAGAATGTAGGTTCCCTAGTTATTTTACTCTCTTTATCTGAGCTTATACTTAAAAAGGAATTGATAAATAAATTGATCTCTCTAAACAGTGAAAGCTTTGGGCAAACATCAAGCCATTATTTTTAGTCTTTTAAAAATCCCAATAACTTATAAAATGACAGACATAAGTATTCCCTTCTCAGAAAGTTGAATGACCTCATTGACTTTTATTAATATTTATATAATACCACAATAAACCTATAATACCTCAATAAATCTCTGCTAAGAAATATATAAGAGAAGCAGGTGTTTGATTCGCAAAAGGTGAAGGAAGCAAGGTTCTACTGGCCAACTGTCTTCTTGGCCAACACATATTAAAAAACAGTTTTGCTAAAATAACTTTTTATATCACAAGACTTTGGATAAAGTATGGGTCAAGAAATACTTGTTCAAGGTAGTGGCTACATGCAATGAAAAATATGTTCAATGACTTCATATTTAACCTCAGGTATTTATGCTAAATTTCTAAATCAGTAGTCAGGAAGGAATTCATTGTTTTGCTAAATTTTATATTTTGAGGTAAAATTGAAATATTTTAAAATGCACAGTTCTTAAGTGGACAATTTCTTGAGTTTTGATTAGTTATACATGCTTGCTGTGTTTCCCACCAGTAATTCCCTAAACATTTCTTAGCAACCACTGTTCTAATTTCTATTGTTATAGGTTAGTTTCACCTATTCTTGAATGTCACATAAATGAAATCATACAGTGAGTACTTTTCATCTGGTTTGTGTCACTCATACGTTATGGAAAGTCATTCTTCTCATTGCATCAATCAGTAGTTTATCCTTTTTACTGCAGAATAGTAAGTACTTTATTGTATATATAATACCATATGTTTTTTTTTTCATTTTCATGTTGGGCGGTTTCCAATTTTAATTATTTATAAAACTTCTATAAAATGTACATACGAATATTTTGGTGTATATTTTGGTGTCTCTTATGCAAATCCCCAGAAGTGACTTTGTTGGGTCATAGGGTTTGTGTAGATTTAGCTTTATGAGAAACTGCGAAATAGTTTTCCAAAATGGTTGAACCATTTTAAAATTTGACCAGCAGTATATGGAAATTCCATTTGCTCCACCTCCTTGCCATATTTTAGAATTCTAAGTTTGTAAAATTTTAGCCATTTTAATGTGTATAATGGCATCTTAATCTGATTTAAATTTTCCTTATTACTAATGATATCGAGTATTTTTCCATGTGCTTATTGACCTTCATATAACTTCCTTTGTGAAGCTGCTATACAAATTGTTTGTTGCCAATTTTTTGAACTTAAAAATTTGTTTTTCAGAGCAGTTTTAGGTTCACATAAAAATTGAGAAGAAGGTTCAGAGATTTCCCATATACCCCTGACCCACACTTGTATAGCCCCCTCTTATATCAACATCATTCACCAGAGTAGTATATTTATTACACATCTAATCACTGCACCCCTTGTATTTAAGTTTAATTTGTTTGATATTAATAAAGCCACCTATTTGGAGAAATGTCTATTCCGGTCATCAGCCCATTTTTTAATTGGATGGTTTGTGGCTTTGTTGTTGAGTTATATGTGTTCCTTATATATTTTGGATATTTGCCCCTTATTGTTTGCAAAAATTCTTCTCCCATTTAGTTGGTTGCCTCTTTATTTCGTCGATGGTTTCTTTTGCTGTGCAGGAGCTTTTTAGTTTGATATAGTCCCATTCATTTATTTCAGCTTTTACTTCCTTTGTCTTTGAAGTCAACTTCATAAAATCCTCTTTGTTTAGTGGTTACCAGAGGATAAGGGGGTAGGAGGATGGTAGGTATGGTAAACAGGGTCAAATATATGGTCTTGGAAGGAGAACTGACTTTGGGTGGTGAACACACAACATGATACATAGATGATGTATTACAGAATTGTACACTTGAAACCTATGTAATTTTACTAACAATTGTCACCCCACTAGACTAATTAAAATAATAATAATAAAAATAAAGCCACCTAGCTTTTTTATGCTTAGTTTCAATGATACGTTTTTTCATTCTTTACTTTTAACCTACTTCTTATTTGCATATTTCAGTTGTGTCTTTTACAGATCATTTTTAATTCTATAATAAGGGTTTGACAAATATTTGATATAGTAATAATTATTTAGGTGTTTGTATTTATGACAGATATTTTCTGTTTGTTTAATAATCCCACCTTTCTTTTATCTTCTATTCCTCATTCTTGTTTTGCTTAGATAAGTTTTAGTATTTTAATTACTCTATTTTTTAGCTATGTCTATTTGTATTTTTTTTTGTGGTTGCTGAGATATAATATGCTTCTTGACATTTCATAGTCTTCTTTGATACTAAATATAGTCTCTTATATTTACCCCATATATTTACTATTTCCAGTGCTCTAATCTTGTTCCCATCAATCTGAATTTCCAACTGAATTGTTCAACTATTTTCTTCTGCAATGTATTTATTTCATTCTCATTTAAGAAGTATATTTCTACAAGAAACAAAATTTTAGGACACATTTTTCTTAATTTAATGCTTTGGTGATTTCATTCCATTTTCTTCCAGCCAATATTATTTTGTTTTTATTTTAAGAAGTCAGCCATCATTTATGTTATATTTCATACTGTTTTTCTAAATGTAATACATTTTTTTTCTATTTTAAAAGTTTTCCTTTTGTCTTTCATTTACACAAGTTTGCTGTGAAGTGAGTCAGTATGATTTTCTTTGTATTTATTCTTTTGGTTTCTTTTCACAAAATTTTGGGGGGAATTTTATCCATTATTGCTTTATTTTCATCATTGTCTGTTGTTGGTTGTTCCTGTGTGTGTGTGTTTGTGTCTGTGTATTCTTTAACTCCTTTCCTAGAAATCCAAAACTTGAACCTTGATCACTTGATATTACTTTTTATTACTAAGCCTCATTTTGTTTTGTTCCTTTTTCCTCTCTCTTCAGATTAGATACTATTTATTACTCTGTCTTCAAGTTCATTGACCCTTTCTTCTACAGTCTTCAATATTTATCACATTTAGTAAATTAATTTCAGATGTTGCCTGGTGAGTCTGAGCTTTACCTGTTTGCTTTATTTCAAGGATAATAGCACTATTTGTCTGGTGGTTATATACAGTTGTTTTATATATTTTGTCCATTTTTTTCATATTAGGTGGCTAAGTCCAGTAACAGTTAGTCATGTGTTGAAGCAAAAAATCAACTATATTGACTTTTTTATATTGTTGGCAATTTTTACATATGATATTACTTATGATTACTATTATTTTTGTGCAGGAGTAGTTGAAAAAATTTCATAGTGCTGAGAAATATAGTAGGTTAGTAAATATGTTGCTTATGATTTGAGATTCTGAAAAAACCGTAACAATTGTATTTTGTTAGAATATATTAAAAATTAATGACATTAAATAATAAAATTAGATCAACTTTAAGATTACCTACTTTATTACTGCTCTTGATTTGTATAACTTGATACAATCTCTCTTCATTTTTCATTCTTCAAGGTCCAATTTTAAACTTTGGAAAAATATTATATTAAAAATCAATTACTTTTTCTGTGGTAACTTAGATTTTCTATCAGTAAACTACAAATATTTGGAAATTGTCATAATTCACACATACTAATATCATTGGATTTATGCCGATTAAATCAGTTTTTTTAATAAATAATGTAACAGAATATTTAGAATCTATTTTGTTGCTGTTGTTTTGAGGGAATCAATTATGATACTTAGTTGAAATGACCAAATTGGTAGAATGGTAGACTTACATTCCTGAAAGCTGTTCTTAATTCCAAATTTTTGTTTGTTTTACAAATTTAGAGCTTTGTCATTACTTTCTAGATGATCCATATGCTTCAGAGGTTATCTTATAGTCACAAATGTACTGTAGTCCAAATTTTTGATTATTCTTACCTTTTCTTAAACTATCCTTAAGTATTAAATAGCAGAATACTTATTGGTTATAATGCAGTGCCTTTCAAATGCATTATAAAGCAGGAAAGTTCTAATGATATATTTTCTAAACTTAAACAGATTTTTCTCAGCACATGGGACTCAGGATTTTAAAGTATAGGATGCATTAATTTATAATTGAATAAAATGAATCTGTTTTAACACACTGTAATGTGATAGAAAATGCCTCAGATAAATTGGAATCCTGATTTATATTTTTGTCTCTATGACTTCTCAGCACATGAATTTTGCTAAGCCTTTCATCTTCCTCATCCCAGTGTTCTGATCTGTAAAAGTTTTACGATGCATTAGTTCAGTGTTTCTTGATTAATATATGCATGAATTTTTAAGGGGAATAACTTGTAAACATATCTGCCTAATGTTTACTTACATTATTTTATTATAATATTTAATATAGCCAAACATAAAACTAAAACTTCTAAAGTAATTTAATAATGGTGCATATTCTACTATTCCTCAAATTGAGATGTATAACCTAATTCCCTTCGCCTGGAATCCGGGCTGGACTAGGTTCGTTTCATCTACAAAATTTCACAAAAGTGATATTATGGGATCTCTAGGACATAAAAAAAAAAAAAAAAATGCCTTACAGCTTCTACCAGGGCATCTTGAATACTCTCTTGGAGAGCCCTGAGAAGCCATGTTCAGAAATCTGACTGTCCTGAGACTACCTCTTGGGAGAAAATTAGCCATGGATCTATAGTATTTCTGCATGTCTCATGAGCAGAGTCACACTGTTTGCCCCTTTGGGGTATTATTTTTTTCAAGGATGTTTGTACAGTGAACAGTCTTGAATTGTACAAATAGTACCTCCCTCAAGCGCAGAGGGCAGCAACGCGGACCAACAGTTGTTAAAAATTCAGGTTATCCAAGCTTAGGAGTTCTTTCCTAGAACTCAACTCACCATGTGTGTTGGCCTACGAGCCTTAGTCTGTGGGACTTGGAGGCATGGAAAACTGACACAAATGTGCTGATGGTCCTTCCTGTGCTGTGAATCTTAAAGTCACTTATCTGTGATCAGAGAGTTTCATGTATTCTACAGGCATCCATTAAACTGTGTCAGAATAGCTTGTTTACTTACAAGTTTGGTAAAGTCTCAGACCCATCACAGTTTTTGCTATTGCCACATGGGAGATGCATCTGGTACTGAGACTAGCCTTTCAGTGATCCTCACAAAATACAAGCCCTCCAGACCAGCCCATCTGCCAGCTGAATGTGACCAAGCAATCTCAGTTGACACCATGGTGAGCAGAATTGACAGGCTGAGCACTGCTCATCCAGAGATAATGAAATAGTCCTTGGTTTAAGCCACTAAGTTTTGGGATACTTTATTACACAGAAAGAGATAACTGAAACAATTTGTTAAAAAATTATTTCATTGCACATATAGCCCTCAAACAAAAAGTAATCTATCAATTATATAATGACATAACACTTAGACATTTTGAGGTTCCTTTCCTTAAAACTTTTCAACTTTAATATTTTTTGCTTTCTGCAGGGATAAAAATTAGCTGTCATACTGTACACTTTTAAGGAGGTGATCAAGCAAGTCAAAATATCCTCTAGGATAGGAAGATGGGGAATGGAAAGAAGATATGACAAAATAATTATGTTATCACATATGGACATGTAATATAAAACCTGCTCTAGATCCAGAAACAAGTTGTCAGAAAAGGAAACAGGATAAAACATTTGATCATTTTTAATTAATTCAACAAATATAATAATTGGTAATTTCCCTCTAATATAGAGGCCCTAGATGAGAAAGTACAGAAAAGAGGCTTGGGAGACGTTGCATTTGCATTGTCACATCTCTTTAAAGAACTAGTAAGTGGTCACTAAAATGTTAAGCTTGAGACCTTGCTAGAGAGTCAGAATGTAATAATTTGGTGCCTGAATCTAATAATTTTAGAAAGGAAAACTTGGCCTGTTATGTATATTAGTCATGAATCCAATTAATAAGTCATTTACATTTTAAAAACATAAGGGTTCATATGAATATCATTTAAGTGAATAAACTAGCAAACTTTTTATATATCTGTGATGGGTAAAGCACTATTCTGGCCATAGCTAATACAAAATAATGAAGAAGCATATAGTCACAAGGTAGACTTACATTCCTGAAATTGTATCTATTATTAAATATTTGATTATTGTATTCTTTTAAAGAACAAAAAGAAATTAAATTGTCTCATAAAAATAATATGTGAAAACAATTGAGGAGAAGTAACACTAAAGATCAAAATAATATAAATAATCAGACAAAGATCATAATTCTGATGTTTAGAAGAAGGTTCTATTACTAGAAAAACATTTTGTTGTATTGAAGGTGATTGAAAAAGGGTTACATTTCTATTCAGAGAGGTATGGAACTAAAAAAAGAACATTTGTGACAAAGACCTGTGATTGAAAAACAGATTGGCTAGAATACAGAAACAAGGAAGCAAGAGGGTCATCAATGCAACAAATGATTAGCTCAAAGAGAATGCGAAAGGACATGGTTGGTAAGACTTGGATATATGGTTGATGAGTGTCTTAGTCAAGACCCTTTCAGTTTCAAGTAGCTGAAGTGCACTCAATTATTGTAGGCAAACATTTATTGCCGTTACCCAGTGTACCTCACAAGCTAGCTGGCTCTGCTCTTGAATGTTCTGAACTCCACCTGTCCAATCTGTTTAGCAATGAGAGAACTAATGGTACCCCTTTATTGCAATGTCAAAATCCAGAAGGAGTAAATCTTATAGTTTCAACTTGGATAAAGATTCTACCCCCAGGCTCATTCTTAATCTCAAATATTCTTGAAATTCCAATAATCGTTGAAATCTTTCTAAAACAAATCCTGTGGAAAAAAATCCCACACTAATCTGGAGGAAGTATCAAAAGGTCTTACTGAAGAGGATGGTTATTACATGTCACTTAATTTTTTTTACATACAAGTTAAACTTTTTTGTCTGTTATATAAGATGTTCTGTTAGAGAAATATTTTTCTTTTTTCTTTATTTTTTTAAAGTTTGTTTGGGTAACAAATGTTAGTAATTATATAGGTTTCAAGCGTACAATTCTGTAATACTTCATTTATATATCGCATTGTGTGTTTACCACCCAGAGTCAGTTCTCCTTCCATCACCATATATTTGACCCTGTTTACCCTCATCCACCACCCTTTCCCCCCTTATCTTCTGGTATCCAAAAACTATTGTCTATGTCTGTGAGTTTTTGTTTTTTCATTTGTTTATCTTGTTCCTTTGTTTTCAGTTTTATATATCACATATCAGTGAAATCATACACTTCTCGACTTTTTCTGTCTGAGAAAGTTTCAAATAATTAAAGTGGAATCAACATTTTTATGAGCTACAATGTGATATCACATATTCTTCTCCATTTTTATGAATAAAAATATATAGGAAAGAACCCTAGACTAGGAAGAAAAGGTGGTGGCATCTAGCTTTTGCCGTTAATGAGACGTAACTTACAGTACTCCTTCTTCAAACCTCCTCTCTTATCTGTAAATTAAAGATCCAATTGACCACTAAACAGCCATTCTAAACTAGAGTGTTAAATGATTTAGTGATTATCTGATTCTAAATTTTGTCAAAAATTGCATTTTATGTCAAATATTTCTGGATAACCCATTATACGCAGCGCATGGTTTTAAGTGCTGTTAAAGTCTGAGAGACAGAATAATGATCCCTAGATGACCTGCACCCTAATTCCTAGAACCTATGAATATATTACATACAAGGGGAAGTAAGGTTGGAGGTGGAATTAAGGTTGCTAATTAGTTGACTGAGTTAGAGTATCCTGGGGAGCTCAGCATAATTGCAAAAGTCCTGATAAGTGAAAGAGCAGGCAAGAGAGTGAGAGTAAGAGTGATGCCATGTGAAAAAGACTCAACTGGGCATTTCTGCCTTTGAAAATAAAAGACGGCCACAAGCTAAGAAATGTGGGAAACCTCTAAAAGCTAGAAAGGCAAGGAAATGGATTGTCCTCTAGAGCCTACAGAAGGAGCATAATCCTGATAGCCCAGTGAGATCCATTTTGGACTTCCGAGCTCCATGAATATAATATATCTATGTTGTCTGAAGCCACCAAAATTTTGGCAATTAGCTATAACAGCAATAGGAAATTAATACCAGTTTCATATATGAAAAACACATAGTATCTGCCTTCAAAGAGCTTATATATTGGCTCAGGAAATAAACTGAGTGTACATGAATTTTTACAAGGTAGAATATGATAAATGCATAAAAGGAGATAATCTAACATCTGCTGAACTCAGCTTGTCATCTCATAAATCTAAAGACAAGGGTATCTTAAATGCATTCATCCAGCATGGTACTAGGTTCTAGCACATAATAAGTATCAAAACCCAACGCCACCCTTCCCTCATGGGACTTACAATGTCATACAGATGAACAAATAATGAGTTCATACCAATAAGATATAAAGTTGAAAATTTGATAACTGATTTGAAAGAAACATACATGTTTCTCCTACACCACATAACAGTGGGATTTAAAATGAACAAAAAGGTCCCAGAAGACCTCTCTGAAAATGTGATCATAGAACTGAAGCCTGATGGATGAGTAAGGGGTATTTAGTCAAAGAATGGAGAGGAAAACATTTTGGGCATAACCTTTATGGCAAGAGAAAGATAGTAAATAATAAAGGACTAAAAGAAGTTCCTCTCTGAAGAGAGTGAAGGAAGAGATGGGCGGGGGGAGTGATTAGCTGACAGTGAGAAAAAGAGGCTTAATACATACAAATTTCAGTTGTACCATTCAAGGCCACTTTGAGAGTTTGTATTATTGTAAGACTAGTTGAAAAAACATTAACCAGTTTTAAATAAAGGTGTGAATAATCAGATTGCATAACAAGAGCACCCTGTGTATATGGTAGAGTTATGTGTATATAACAGAAACAAAAATGCTTGTTTTAACCCCATCAGAGATGATGATCGTCTGAAGTTGGGTAAGCAAATTGGATCTGAATAGAATTCAGAAACATTTGTGGTATTGAATTGACTTGATGTAAAGTCAGGGTACAGAGTGTTTTAGGAAGCATAGTGATCAGTGTAGAATGCTGGTGGAATCAATGCACCCACAATTAAAAGTAACCTCCATAAAATACAAATTGCTATCAACTCTCTTTAGCACTTTATATGGATTAATTTATTTGAAACTCACACTAACCCTAGGAGATGAATACTATTATTGTCACAATTTTGCATATATGCATAAAACCCTGAAGAACAGAGAGATGAAATAAATTTCCAAGGTCACACAGCGAATAAGTTGAATATCAGGGATTTGAACTCAGGTAGAACATTTTTGCTACAGCTGTGAAAATTATCTGTTCAATTTAGCAGCAAGGAGGTTATTAGGTTCTTTGATGAGAGCTATTTTGGTGGAATAATGCAAGTAGAAACCAAAGAATAGTAAACTGAAAAGTGTCTATTGACTTTTATTTTCTCAGAAAAAATAGAGGGGAGGGAAATAGCTGTGAGTGGGAGACAGCACAATTTCTTTGGATGACTGAACTGATGTGAGGAAGTTTCCTTTCTGGCTGAGCAGCTAGTATGTATGCCTGACCAAAACATGGCTTCTGCATTAGGCCAAATGGAGTGCAGTACGGCTACTTGTGAGGCTCTCATATAACCCCAAGCCTTTATTTCTCAATTATTCTTTCTTATGACTTACTTCTCACTGGAGAAAGCAAGTGCCTTCAAATCCACAGGAGTAGATTACTTCAACTTGCACCAAAAGCATTCTTTTTGCAGTTCTTGAAACCGTTCGTGATTTGCAAGATATATGTGAGCAGGCCAATTAACTCCAGGAAGATTTCCTGTCTGTAAACTGTGGTCCTTTTAAGAAAGCAGGAATTTCATCCTGTACTAAAGAATATGACTGTCTAGCCTAGTGTGTGTACATTGGTCACTAGTCTCCAAACTTTTGTCTC